>NW_027043575.1:17500-70387 GCF_036013475.1 Columba livia | reverse complement strand
CAACAAAAGAAAACAAAACTAAAAAAAGAAAAGACTAAATGAAATGAAATAAAATAAATTAAAAAATGAAACAGAATGTATCCATTGTGTTGTGTGTCCTTGAAAGTGGTTTTGGAGCTGAAATTCCACTGTCCTTTCAGGCAAATTTTCTTTTTGTTATTTGACTCACTATGGGGAGAGAACAAAAGGGAAAAAGTGGAGAGAGAGAGAGGAAGAGAGGAGAGGAGAGGAGAGGAGAGGAGAGGAGAGGAGAGGAGAGGAGAGGAGAGGAGAGGAGAGGAGAGGAGAGGAGAGAGGAGAGGAGAGGAGAGGAGAGGAGAGGAGAGGAGAGGAGAGGAGAGGAGAGGAGAGGAGAGGAGAGGAGAGGGAGAGGAGAGGAGAGGAGAGGAGAGGAGAGAGAGATGAAATAAGGCTGGACAGACAACAAATCCAGACTCTATTTTTGCAAAAAAGGGCCATGGTTAGGTTGATTACTCCCCTGTCTTGTAGGTACAGAGAGTGATAGGGGGCCAGCGTCTCAAGGGCTTCCTCCAAAGGGTGCTGGGCAGAGGGGGGGATGGGCGTGGCTGCACATGGGGGCTCTGTCACCCCCATGTCACAATGCCAGCACCCGGCAACGCTGAGGTCACAATGCCCCGGGGCACTTATCAAAGGGAGCAGCCTCCCGTGCCCAGCGCCAGAGCTGGCCCGTGGGCAGCTCCAACAAATCCCCGAGGAAGCACTGGAGCAGCTGGTGGAATCACAGGGCAGGGATGAAGGGAGGAAGACCTTGCATGAGGCTGCTGGAGGGTTCTCTACTGCAAGACAACGTGTTGACAGAGCCACCACCTTCCAAACACGTCGGATGCTTTGAAATCCTTCTCAACCAGATTGCAGTGGGCAAGAGCAAAGGAGTGTTGCAAGGCAAAGGCAAAGGCAAAGGCAAAGGCAAAGGCAAAGGTAGTGTTGCAAGGCAAAGGCAAAGGCAAAGGCAAAGGCAAAGCAAAGGCAAAGGCAAAGGCAAAGGCAAGGCAGCAAAGGCAAAGGCAAAGGCAAAGGCAAAGGCAAGGCAAGGCAAGGCAAGGCAAGGCAAGGCAAGGCAAAGGCAAGACCACAGAAGAAGGAGAAGAAAGGAGAAGAGAGAGGAGAGGGCAACAAAAGAAAACAAAACTAAAAAAAAAATAAGACTAAATAAAATGAAATAAAATAAATTAAAAAATGAAACAGATGTATCCATTGTGTTGTGTGTCCTTGAAAGTGGTTTTGGAGCTGAAATTCACTGTCCTTTCAGGCAAATATTCTTTTTGTTATTTGACTCACTATGGGGAGAGAAGAAAAGGGAAAAAGTGGAGAGAGGAGAAGTGAGGAGAGGAGAGGAGAGGAGAGGAGAGGAGAGGAGAGGAGAGGAGAGGAGAGGAGAGGAGAGGAGAGGAGAGGAGAGGAGAGGAGAGGAGAGGAGATGAAATAAGGCTGGACAGACAACAAATCCAGACTCTATTTTTGCAAAAAAGGGCCATGGTTAGGTTGATTACTCCCCTGTCTTGTAGGTACAGAGAGAGATTGGGGGCCAGCGTCTCAAGGGCTTCCTCCAAAGGGTGCTGGGCAGAGGGGGGATGGGCGGGGCTGCACATGGGGGCTCTGTCACCCCCACGTCACAATGCCAGCACCCGGCAACGCTGAGGTCACAATGTCCCGGGGCACTATAAAAGGGAGCAGCCTCCCGTGCCCAGCGCCAGAGCTGGCCCGGGGGCAGCTCCAACACATCCCGAGGAAGCACTGGAGCAGCTGGTGGAATCACAGGCAGGGATGAAGGGAGGAAGACCTTGCATGAGGCTGCTGGAGGTTCTCTGCTGCAAGACAACCTGTTGACAGAAATTCCAAACTCATTGGATGCTTTGAAATCCTTCTCAACCGGATTGCAGTGGCAAGAGCAAAGGAGTGTTGCAAGGCAAAGAGCAAAGGCAAAGGCAAAGGCAAAGGCAAAGGCAAAGGCAAGCAAAGGCAAAGGCAAAGGCAAAGGCAAAGGCAAAGGCAAAGGCAAAGGCAAGGCGAAGGCCAAGGCAAAGGCAAAGGCAAAGGCAAGGCAAAGGCAAAGGCAAAGGCAAAGGCAAAGGCAAAGCCAAGGGAAAGGCAAAGGCAAAGGCAAAGGCAAAGCCAAGGCATAAGCAAGGCAAAGGCAAGGCCAGGCAAAGCAAGGCAATCAAGGCAAGGCAAGGCAAAGGCAAGACCACAGAAGAAAGAGAAGAAAGGAGAAGAGAGGAGAGGGCAACAAAAGAAAACAAAACTAAAAAAAAAATAAGACTAAATAAAATGAAATAAAATAAATTAAAAAATGAAACAGATGTATCCATTGTGTTGTGTGTCCTTGAAAGTGGTTTTGGAGGTGAAATTCCACTGTCCTTTCAGGCAAATATTCTTTTTGTTATTTGACTCACTATGGGGAGAGAAGAAAAGGGAAAAAGTGGAGAGAGGAGAGGAGAGGAGAGGAGAGGAGAGGAGAGGAGAGGAGAGGAGAGGAGAGGAGAGGAGAGGAGAGGAGAGGAGAGGAGAGGAGAGGAGAGAGAGGAGAGGAGGAGAGGAGAGGAGAGGAGAGGAGAGGAGAGGAGAGGAGAGGAGAGGAGAGGAGAGGAGAGGAGAGGAGAGGAGAGGAGAGGAGAGGAGAGGAGAGGAGAGGAGAGGAGAGGAGAGGAGAGGAGAGGAGAGGAGAGGAGAGGAGGAGAGGAGGAGAGGAGATGAAATAAGGCTGGACAGACAACAAATCCAGACTATTTTTGCAAAAAAGGGCCATGGTTAGGTTGATTACTCCCTGTCTTGTAGGTACAGAGAGTGATTGGGGGCCAGCGTCTCAAGGGCTTCCTCCAAAGGGTGCTGGGCAGAGGGGGGATGGGAGGGGCTGCACATGGGGGCTCTGTCACCCCCACGTCACAATGCCAGCACCCGGCAACGCTGAGGTCACAATGCCCCGGGGCACAATAAAAGGGAGCAGCCTCCCGTGCCCAGCGCCAGAGCTGGCCCGGGGGCAGCTCCAACACATCCCCGAGGAAGCACTGGAGCAGCTGGTGGAATCACAGGGCAGGGATGAAGGGAGGAAGACCTTGCATGAGGCTGCTGGAGGTTCTCTGCTGCAAGACAACCTGTTGACAGAGCCACCACCTTCCAAACTCGTCGGATGCTTTGAAATCCTTCTCAACCGGATTGCAGTGGCAAGAGCAAAGGAGTGTTGCAAGGCAAAGGCAAAGGCAAAGGCAAAGGCAAAGGCAAAGGCAAAGGCAAAGGCAAAGGCAAAGGCAAAGCAAGGCAAAGGCAAAGGCAAAGGCAAGGCAAAGGCAAGGGCAAAGGCAAAGGCAAAGGCAAAGGCAAAGGCAAAGGCAAAGGGAAGTCAAAGGCAAGGCAAGGCAAGGCAAGGCAAGGCAACGCAAGGCAAGGCAAGGCAAGGCAAGGCAAGGCAAGGCAAGGCAAGGCAAGGCAAGGCAAAAAGTGGAGAGAGGAGAGGAGAGGAGAGGAGAGGAGAGGAGAGGAGAGGAGAGGAGAGGAGAGGAGAGGAGAGGAGAGGAGAGAGGAGAGGAGAGGAGAGGAGAGGAGAGGAGAGGAGAGGAGAGGAGAGGAGAGGAGAGGAGAGGAGAGGAGAGGAGAGGAGAGGAGAGGAGAGGAGAGGAGAAGAGAGGAGAGGAGAGGAGAGGAGAGGAGAGGAGAGGAGAGGAGAGGAGAGGAGAGAGGAGAGGAGAGGAGAGGAGAGAGAGAGGAGAGGAGAGGAGAGGAGAGGAGAGGAGAGGAGAGGAGAGGAGAGGAGAGGAGAGGAGAGGAGAGGAGAGGAGAGGAGAGGAGAGGAGAGGAGAGGAGAGGAGAGGAGAATAGAGGAGAGGAGAGGAGAGGAGAGGAGAGGAGAGGAGAGGAGAGGAGAGGAGAGGAGAGGAGAGGAGAGGAGAGGAGAGGAGAGGAGAGGAGAGGAGAGGAGAGGAGAGAGAGGAGAGGAGAGGAGGAGGAGAGGAGAGGAGAGGAGAGAGAGGAGAGGAGAGGAGAGGAGAGGAGAGGAGAGGAGAGGAGAGGAGAGGAGAGGAGAGGAGAGGAGAGGAGAGGAGAGGAGAGGAGAGGAGAGGAGAGGAGAGGAGAGGAGAGGAGATGAAATAAGGCTGGACAGACAACAAATCCAGACTATTTTTGCAAAAAAGGGCCATGGTTAGGTTGATTACTCCCCTGTCTTGTAGGTACAGAGAGTGATTGGGGGCCAGCGTCTCAAGGGCTTCCTCCAAAGGGTGCTGGGCAGAGGGGGGATGGGCGGGCTGCACATGGGGGCTCTGTCACCCCCACGTCACAATGCCAGCACCCGGCAACGCTGAGGTCACAATGCCCCGGGGCACTATAAAAGGGAGCAGCCTCCCGTGCCCAGCGGCAGAGCTGGCCCCGGGGGCAGCTCCAACACATCCCCGAGGAAGCACTGGAGCAGCTGGTGGAATCACAGGGCAGGGATGAAGGGAGGAAGACCTTGCATGAGGCTGCTGGAGGTTCTCTGCTGCAAGACAACCTGTTGACAGACCTTCCAAACTCATCGGATGCTTTGAAATCCTTCTCAACCGGATTGCAGTGGCAAGAGCAAAGGAGTGTTGCAAGGCAAAGGCAAAGGCAAAGGCAAAGGCAAAGGCAAAGGCAAAGGCAAAGGCAAAGGCAAAGGCAAAGGCAAAGGCAAAGGCAAAGGCAAAGCCAAGGCAAAAGCAAGGCAAGGCAGAGGCAAGCAAGGCAAGGCAAGGCAAGGCAAGGCAAGGCAAGGCAAAGGCAAGACCACAGAAGAAGGAGAAGAAAGGAGAAGAGAGGAGAGGGCAACAAAAGAAAACAAAACTAAAAAAAAGAAAAGACTAAATGAAATGAAATAAAATAAATTAATAAATGAAACAGATGTATCCATTGTGTTGTGTGTCCTTGAAAGTGGTTTTGGAGCTGAAATTCCACTGTCCTTTCAGGCAAATTTTCTTTTTGTTATTTGACTCACTATGGGGAGAGAACAAAAGGGAAAAAGTGGAGAGAGGAGAGGAGAGGAGAGGAGAGGAGAGGAGAGGAGAGGAGAGGAGGGAGAGGAGAGGAGAGGAGGAGAGGAGAGGAGAGAGGAGAGGAGAGGAGAGGAGAGGAGAGGAGAGGAGAGGAGAGGAGAGGAGAGGAGAGGAGAGGAGAGGAGAGGAGAGGAGAGGAGAGGAGAGGAGAGGAGAGGAGAGGAGAGGAGAGGAGAGGAGAGGAGGAGGAGAGGAGGAGGAGATGAAATAAGGCTGGACAGACAACAAATCCAGACTATTTTTGCAAAAAAGGGCCATGGTTAGGTTGATTACTCCCCTGTCTTGTAGGTACAGAGAGTGATTGGGGGCCAGCGTCTCAAGGGCTTCCTCCAAAGGGTGCTGGGCAGAGGGGGGATGGGAGGGGCTGCACATGGGGGCTCTGTCACCCCCACGTCACAATGCCAGCACCCGGCAACGCTGAGGTCACAATGCCCCGGGGCACAATAAAAGGGAGCAGCCTCCGTGCCCAGCGCCAGAGCTGGCCCGGGGGCAGCTCCAACACATCCCCGAGGAAGCACTGGAGCAGCTGGTGGAATCACAGGGCAGGGATGAAGGAGGAAGACCTTGCATGAGGCTGCTGGAGGTTCTCTGCTGCAAGACAACCTGTTGACAGAGCCACCACCTTCCAAACTCGTCGGATGCTTTGAAATCCTTCTCAACCGGATTGCAGTGGCAAGAGCAAAGGAGTGTATGCAAGGCAAAGGCAAAGGCAAAGGCAAAGGCAAAGGCAAAGGCAAAGGCAAAGGCAAAGGCAAAGGCAAAGGCAAAGGCAAAGGCAAAGGCAAGGCAAAGGCAAAGGCAAAGGCAAGGCAAAGGCAAGGGCAAAGGCAAAGGCAAAGGCAAAGGCAAAGGCAAAGGCAAAGGGAAGTCAAAGGCAAGGCAAGGCAAGGCAAGGCAAGGCAACGCAAGGCAAGGCAAGGCAAGGCAAGGCAAGGCAAGGCAAGGCAAGGCAAGGCAAGCAAAAAGTGGAGAGAGGAGAGGAGAGGAGAGGAGAGGAGAGGAAGAGGAGAGGAGAGGAGAGGAGAGGAGAGGAGAGGAGAGGAGAGGAGAGGAGAGGAGAGGAGAGGAGAGGAGAGGAGAGGAGAGGAGAGGAGAGGAGAGGAGAGGAGAGGAGAGGAGAGGAGAGGAGAAGAGAGGAGAGGAGAGGAGAGGAGAGGAGAGGAGAGGAGAGGAGAGGAGAGGAGAGGAGAGGAGAGGAGAGGAGAGGAGAGGAGAGGAGAGGAGAGGAGAGAGAGGAGAGGAGAGGAGAGGAGAGGAGAGGAGAGGAGAGGAGAGGAGAGGGAGAGGAGAGGAGAGGAGAGGAGAGGAGAGGAGAGGAGAGGAGAGAGAGGAGAGGAGAGGAGAGGAGAGGAGAGGAGAGGAGAGGAGAGGAGAGGAGAGGAGAGGAGAGGAGAGGAGAGGAGAGGAGAGGAGAGGAGAGGAGAGGAGAGGAGAATAGAGGAGAGGAGAGGAGAGGAGAGGAGAGGAGAGGAGAGGAGAGGAGAGGAGAGGAGAGGAGAGGAGAGGAGAGGAGAGGAGAGGAGAGAGAGGAGAGGAGAGGAGAGGAGAGGAGAGGAGAGGAGAGGAGAGGAGAGGAGAGGAGAGGAGAGGAGAGGAGAGGAGAGGAGAGAGAGGAGAGGAGAGGAGAGGAGAGGAGAGGAGAGGAGAGGAGAGGAGAGGAGAGGAGAGGAGAGGAGAGGAGAGGAGAGGAGAGGAGAGGAGAGGAGAGGAGAGGAGAGGAGAGGGAGAGGAGATGAAAATAAGGCTGGACAGACAACAAATCCAGACTATTTTTGCAAAAAAGGGCCATGGTTAGGTTGATTACTCCCCTGTCTGTAGGTACAGAGAGTGATTGGGGGCCAGCGTCTCAAGGGCTTCCTCCAAAGGGTGCTGGGCAGAGGGGGGATGGGCGGGGCTGCACATGGGGGCTCTGTCACCCCCACGTCACAATGCCAGCACCCGGCAACGCTGAGGTCACAATGCCCGGGGCACTATAAAAGGGAGCAGCCTCCCGTGCCCAGCGGCAGAGCTGGCCCGGGGGCAGCTCCAACACATCCCCGAGGAAGCACTGGAGCAGCTGGTGGAATCACAGGGCAGGGATGAAGGGAGGAAGACCTTGCATGAGGCTGCTGGAGGTTCTCTGCTGCAAGACAACCTGTTGACAGACCTTCCAAACTCATCGGATGCTTTGAAATCCTTCTCAACCGGATTGCAGTGGCAAGAGCAAAGGAGTGTTGCAAGGCAAAGGCAAAGCAAAGGCAAAGGCAAAGGCAAAGGCAAGGCAAAGGCAAAGGCAAAGGCAAAGGCAAAGGCAAAGGCAAAGGCAAAGGCAAAGGCAAAGGCAAAGGCAAAGGCAAAGGCAAAGCCAAGGCAAAAGCAAGGCAAGGCAAGGCAAGGCAAGGCAAGGCAAGGCAAGGCAAGGCAAGGCAAAGGCAAGACCACAGAAGAAGGAGAAGAAAGGAGAAGAGAGGAGAGGGCAACAAAAGAAAACAAAACTAAAAAAAAGAAAAGACTAAATGAAATGAAATAAAATAAATTAATAAATGAAACAGATGTATCCATTGTGTTGTGTGTCCTTGAAAGTGGTTTTGGAGCTGAAATTCCACTGTCCTTTCAGGCAAATTTTCTTTTTGTTATTTGACTCACTATGGGGAGAGAACAAAAGGGAAAAAGTGGAGAGAGGAGAGGAGAGGAGAGGAGGAGGAGAGGAGAGGAGAGGAGAGGAGAGGAGAGGAGAGGAGAGGAGAGGAGAGGAGAGGAGAGGAGAGGAGAGAGAGGAGAGGAGAGGAGAGGAGAGGAGAGGAGAGGAGAGGAGAGGAGAGGAGAGGAGAGGAGATGAAATAAGGCTGGACAGACAACAAATCCAGACTCTATTTTTGCAAAAAAGGGCCATGGTTAGGTTGATTACTCCCCTGTCTTGTAGGTACAGAGGGTGATAGGGGGCCAGCGTCTCAAGGGCTTCCTCCAAAGGGTGCTGGGCAGAGGGGGGATGGGCGTGCTGCACATGGGGGCTCTGTCACCCCCATGTCACAATGCCAGCACCCGGCAACGCTGAGGTCACAATGCCCCGGGGCACTATAAAAGGGAGCAGCCTCCGTGCCAGCGCCAGAGCTGGCCCGTGGGCAGCTCCAACAAATCCCCGAGGAAGCACTGGAGCAGCTGGTGGAATCACAGGGCAGGGATGAAGGGAGGAAGACCTTGCATGAGGCTGCTGGAGGTTCTCTACTGCAAGACAACGTGTTGACAGAGCACCACCTTCCAAACACGTTGGATGCTTTGAAATCCTTCTCAACCGAATTGCAGTGGCAAGAGCAAAGGAGTGTTGCAAGGCAAAGACAAAGGCAAAGGCAAACGCAAAGGCAAAGGCAAAGGCAAAGGCAAAGGCAAAGGCAAAGGCAAAGGCAAAGGCAAAGGCAAAGGCAAAGGCAAGGCAAAGGCAAAGGCAAAGGCAAGGCAAAGGCAAAGGCAAAGGCAAAGGCAAAGGCAAAGGCAAAGGCAAAGGAAAGGCAAAGGAAAGGCAAGGCAAGGCAAGGCAAGGCAAGGCAAAAAGTGGAGAGAGGAGAAGAGAGGAGAGGAGAGGAGAGGAGAGGAGAGGAGAGGAGAGGAGAGGAGAGGAGAGGAGAGGAGGAGAGGAGAGGAGAGGAGAGGAGAGGAGAGGAGAGGAGAGGAGAGGAGAGGAGAGGAGAGGAGAGGAGGAGAGGAGAGGAGAGAGGAGAGAGAGGAGAGGAGAGGAGAGGAGAGGAGAGGAGAGGAGATGAAATAAGGCTGGACAGACAACAAATCCAGACTCTATTTTTGCAAAAAAGGGCCATGGTTAGGTTGATTACTCCCCTGTCTTGTAGGTACAGAGAGTGATTGGGGGCCAGCGTCTCAAGGGCTTCCTCCAAAGGGTGCTGGGCAGAGGGGGATGGGCGGGGCTGCACATGGGGGCTCTGTCACCCCCACGCCACAATGCCAGCACCCGGCAACGCTGAGGTCACAATGCCCCGGGGCACTATAAAAGGGAGCAGCCTCCCGTGCCCAGCGCCAGAGCTGGCCCGGGGGCAGCTCCAACACATCCCCGAGGAAGCACTGGAGCAGCTCGTGGAATCACAGGGCAGGGATGAAGGGAGGAAGACCTTGCATGAGGCTGCTGGAGGTTCTCTGCTGCAAGACACCTGTTGACAGACCTTCCAAACTCATCGGATGCTTTGAAATCCTTCTCAACCGGATTGCAGTGGCAAGAGCAAAGGAGTGTTGCAAGGCAAAGGCAAAGGCAAAGGCAAAGGCAAAGGCAAAGGCAAAGGCAAAGGCAAGGCAAGGCAAAGGCAAAGCCAAGGCAAAAGCAAGGCAAGGCAAGGCAAGGCAAGGCAAGGCAAGGCAAGCAAGGCAAGGCAAAGGCAAGACCACAGAAGAAGGAGAAGAAAGGAGAAGAGAGGAAGAGGGCAACAAAAGCAAACAAAACTAAAAAAAGAAAAGACTAAATGAAATGAAATAAAATAAATTAAAAATGAAACAGATGTATCCATTGTGTTGTGTGTCCTTGAAAGTGGTTTTGGAGCTGAAATTCCACTGTCCTTTCAGGCAAATATTCTTTTTGTTATTTGACTCACTATGGGGAGAGAACAAAAGGGAAAAAGTGGAGAGAGGAGAGAAGAGGAGAGGAGAGGAGAGGAGAGGAGAGGAGAGAGGAGAGGAGAGGAGAGGAGAGGAGAGGAGAGGAGAGGAGAGAGAGGAGAGGAGAGGAGAGGAAGAGGAGAGGAGAGGAGAGGAGAGAGAGGAGAGGAGAGGAGAGGAGAGGAGAGGAGAGGAGAGGAGAGGAGAGGAGAGGAGAGGAGATGAAATAAGGCTGGACAGACAACAAATCCAGACTCTATTTTTGCAAAAAAGGGCCATGGTTAGGTTGATTACTCCCCTGTCTTGTAGGTACAGAGAGTGATAGGGGGCCAGTGTCTCAAGGGCTTCCTCCAAAGGGTGCTGGGCAGAGGGGGGATGGGCGTGGCTGCACATGGGGCTCTGTCACCCCCATGTCACAATGCCAGCACCCGGCAACGCTGAGGTCACAATGCCCCGGGGCACTATCAAAGGGAGCAGCCTCCCGTGCCCAGCGCCAGAGCTGGCCCGTGGGCAGCTCCAACAAATCCCCGAGGAAGCACTGGGAGCAGCTGGTGGAATCACAGGGCAGGGATGAAGGGAGGAAGACCTTGCATGAGGCTGCTGGAGGTTCTCTACTGCAAGACAACGTGTTGACAGAGCCACCACCTTCCAAACACGTCGGATGCTTTGAAATCCTTCTCAACCAGATTGCAGTGGCAAGAGCAAAGGAGTGTTGCAAGGCAAAGGCAAAGGCAAATGCAAAGGCAAAGGCAAAGGCAAAGGCAAAGGCAAGGCAAGGCAAAGGCAAAGGCAAAGGCAAAGGCAAAGGCAAAGGCAAGGCAAGGCAAGGCAAGGCAAGGCAAGGCAAGGCAAAGGCAAGACCACAGAAGAAGGAGAAGAAAGGAGAAGAGAGGAGAGGGCAACAAAAGAAAACAAACTAAAAAAAAAATAAGACTAAATAAAATGAAATAAAATAAATTAAAAAATGAAACAGATGTATCCATTGTGTTGTGTGTCCTTGAAAGTGGTTTTGGAGCTGAAATTCCACTGTCCTTTCAGGCAAATATTCTTTTTGTTATTTGACTCACTATGGGGAGAGAAGAAAAGGGAAAAAGTGGAGAGAGGAGAAGTGAGGAGAGGAGAGGAGAGGAGAGGAGAGGAGAGGAGAGGAGAGGAGAGGAGAGGAGAGGAGAGGAGAGGAGAGGAGAGGAGAGGAGAGGAGAGGAGAGGAGAGGAGAGGAGAGGAGAGGAGAGGAGAGGAGAATAGAGGAGAGAGAGGAGAGGAGAGGAGAGGAGAGGAGAGGAGAGGAGAGGAGAGGAGAGGAGAGGAGAGGAGAGGAGAGGAGAGGAGAGGAGAGGAGAGGAGAGGAGAGGAGATGAAATAAGGCTGGACAGACAACAAATCCAGACTCTATTTTTGCAAAAAAGGGCCATGGTTAGGTTGATTACTCCCCTGTCTTGTAGGTACAGAGAGTGATTGGGGGCCAGCGTCTCAAGGGCTTCCTCCAAAGGGTGCTGGCAGAGGGGGGATGGGCGGGGCTGCACATGGGGGC
Organism: Columba livia; assembly: GCF_036013475.1. Taxonomy (NCBI): domain Eukaryota; kingdom Metazoa; phylum Chordata; class Aves; order Columbiformes; family Columbidae; genus Columba; species Columba livia. The sequence continues at coordinate 59,259 of NW_027043575.1, read as the reverse complement.
TCTGTCACCCCCACGCCACAATGCCAGCACCCGGCAACGCTGAGGTCACAATGCCCCGGGGCACTATAAAAGGGAGCAGCCTCCCGTGCCCAGCGCCAGAGCTGGCCCGGGGGCAGCTCCAACACATCCCCGAGGAAGCACTGGAGCAGCTCGTGGAATCACAGGGCAGGGATGAAGGGAGGAAGACCTTGCATGAGGCTGCTGGAGGTTCTCTGCTGCAAGACAACCTGTTGACAGACCTTCCAAACTCATCGGATGCTTTGAAATCCTTCTCAACCGGATTGCAGTGGCAAGAGCAAAGGAGTGTTGCAAGGCAAAGGCAAAGGCAAAGGCAAAGGCAAAGGCAAAGGCAAAGGCAAAGGCAAAGGCAAAGGCAAAGGCAAAGGCAAAGCCAAGGCAAAAGCAAGGCAAGGCAAGGCAAGGCAAGGCAAGGCAAGCAAGGCAAGGCAAGGCAAAGGCAAGACCACAGAAGAAGGAGAAGAAAGGAGAAGAGAGGAGAGGGCAACAAAAGAAAACAAAACTAAAAAAAGAAAAGACTAAATGAAATGAAATAAAATAAATTAAAAAATGAAACAGATGTATCCATTGTGTTGTGTGTCCTTGAAAGTGGTTTTGGAGCTGAAATTCCACTGTCCTTTCAGGCAAATATTCTTTTTGTTATTTGACTCACTATGGGGAGAGAACAAAAGGGAAAAAGTGGAGAGAGGAGAAGAGAGGAGAGGAGAGGAGAGGAGAGGAGAGGAGAGGAGAGGAGAGGAGAGGAGAGGAGAGGAGAGGAGAGGAGAGGAGAGGAGAGGAGAGGAGAGGAGAGGAGAGGAGAGGAGAGGAGAGGAGAGGAGAGGAGAGGAGAGGAGAGGAGGAGGAGAGGAGAGGAGAGGAGAGGAGAGGAGAGAGAGGAGAGGAGAGGAGAGGAGAGGAGAGGAGATGAAATAAGGCTGGACAGACAACAAATCCAGACTCTATTTTTGCAAAAAAGGGCCATGGTTAGGTTGATTACTCCCCTGTCTTGTAGGTACAGAGAGTGATTGGGGGCCAGCGTCTCAAGGGCTTCCTCCAAAGGGTGCTGGGCAGAGGGGGGGATGGGCGGGGCTGCACATGGGGGCTCTGTCACCCCCACGCCACAATGCCAGCACCCGGCAACGCTGAGGTCACAATGCCCCGGGGCACTATAAAAGGGAGCAGCCTCCCGTGGCCCAGCGCCAGAGCTGGCCCGGGGGCAGCTCCAACACATCCCCGAGGAAGCACTGGAGCAGCTCGTGGAATCACAGGGCAGGGATGAAGGGAGGAAGACCTTGCATGAGGCTGCTGGAGGTTCTCTGCTGCAAGACAACCTGTTGACAGACCTTCCAAACTCATCGGATGCTTTGAAATCCTTCTCAACCGGATTGCAGTGGCAAGAGCAAAGGAGTGTTGCAAGGCAAAGGCAAAGGCAAAGGCAAAGGCAAAGGCAAAGGCAAAGGCAAAGCCAAGGCAAAAGCAAGGCAAGGCAAGGCAAGGCAAGGCAAGGCAAGGCAAGGCAAGGCAAGGCAAAGGCAAGACCACAGAAGAAGGAGAAGAAAGGAGAGAGAGGAGAGGGCAACAAAAGAAAACAAAACTAAAAAAGAAAAGACTAAATGAAATGAAATAAAATAAATTAAAAAATGAAACAGATGTATCCATTGTGTTGTGTGTCCTTGAAATTGGTTTTGGAGCTGAAATTCCACTGTCCTTTCAGGGCAAATATTCTTTTTGTTATTTGACTCACTATGGGGAGAGAACAAAAGGGAAAAAGTGGAGAGAGGAGAAGAGAGGAGAGGAGAGGAGAGGAGAGGAGAGGAGAGGAGAGGAGAGGAGAGGAGAGGAGAGGAGAGGAGAGGAGAGGAGAGGAGAGGAGAGGAGAGGACAGGAGAGGAGAGGAGAGGAGAGGAGAGGAGAGGAGAGGAGAGGAGAGGAGAGGAGAGGAGAGGAGAGGAGAGGAGAGGAGAGGAGAGGAGAGGAGAGGAGAGGAGATGAAATAAGGCTGGACAGACAACAAATCCAGACTCTATTTTTGCAAAAAAGGGCCATGGTTAGGTTGATTACTCCCCTGTCTTGTAGGTACAGAGAGTGATAGGGGGCCAGCGTCTCAAGGGCTTCCTCCAAAGGGTGCTGGGCAGAGGGGGGATGGGCGTGGCTGCACATGGGGGCTCTGTCACCCCCATGTCACAATGCCAGCACCCGGCAACGCTGAGGTCACAATGCCCCGGGGCACTATCAAAGGGAGCAGCCTCCCGTGCCCAGCGCCAGAGCTGGCCCGTGGGCAGCTCCAACAAATCCCGAGGAAGCACTGGAGCAGCTGGTGGAATCACAGGGCAGGGATGAAGGGAGGAAGACCTTGCATGAGGCTGCTGGAGGTTCTCTACTGCAAGACAACGTGTTGACAGAGCCACCACCTTCCAAACACGTCGGATGCTTTGAAATCCTCTCAACCAGATTGCAGTGGCAAGAGCAAAGGAGTGTTGCAAGGCAAAGGCAAAGGCAAAGGCAAAGGCAAAGGCAAAGGCAAAGGCAAAGGCAAGGCAAGGCAAAGGCAAAGGCAAAGGCAAAGGCAAAGGCAAAGGCAAGGCAAGGCAAGGCAAGGCAAGGCAAGGCAAGGCAAAGGCAAGACCACAGAAGAAGGAGAAGAAAGGAGAAGAGAGGAGAGGGCAACAAAGAAAACAAAACTAAAAAAAAAATAAGACTAAATAAAATGAAATAAAATAAATTAAAAAATGAAACAGATGTATCCATTGTGTTGTGTGTCCTTGAAAGTGGTTTTGGAGCTGAAATTCCACTGTCCTTTCAGGCAAATATTCTTTTTGTTATTTGACTCACTATGGGGAGAGAAGAAAAGGGAAAAAGTGGAGAGAGGAGAAGTGAGGAGAGGAGAGGAGAGGAGAGGAGAGGAGAGGAGAGGAGAGGAGAGGAGAGGAGAGGAGAGGAGAGGAGAGGAGAGGAGAGGAGAGGAGAGGAGAGGAGAGGAGAGGAGAGGAGAGGAGAGGAGATGAAATAAGGCTGACAGACAACAAATCCAGACTCTATTTTTGCAAAAAAGGGCCATGGTTAGGTTGATTACTCCCCTGTCTTGTAGGTACAGAGGGTGATAGGGGGCCAGCGTCTCAAGGGCTTCCTCCAAAGGGTGCTGGGCAGAGGGGGGATGGGCGTGGCTGCACATGGGGGCTCTGTCACCCCCATGTCACAATGCCAGCACCCGGCAACGCTGAGGTCACAATGCCCCGGGGCACTATCAAAGGGAGCAGCCTCCCGTGCCCAGCGCCAGAGCTGGCCCGTGGGCAGCTCCAGCAAATCCCCGAGGAAGCACTGGAGCAGCTGGTGGAATCACAGGGCAGGGATGAAGGGAGGAAGACCTTGCATGAGGCTGCTGGAGGTTCTCTACTGCAAGACAACGTGTTGACAGAGCCACCACCTTCCAAACACGTCGGATGCTTTGAAATCCTTCTCAACCAGATTGCAGTGGCAAGAGCAAAGGAGTGTTGCAAGGCAAAGGCAAAGGCAAAGACAAAGGCAAAGGCAAAGGCAAAGGCAAAGGCAAGGCAAGGCAAAGGCAAAGGCAAAGGCAAAGGCAAAGGCAAGGCAAGGCAAGGCAAGGCAAGGCAAGGCAAGGCAAAGGCAAGACCACAGAAGAAGGAGAAGAAAGGAGAAGAGAGGAGAGGGCAACAAAAGAAAACAAAACTAAAAAAAAAATAAGACTAAAATAAATGAAATAAAATAAATTAAAAAATGAAACAGATGTATCCATTGTGTTGTGTGTCCTTGAAAGTGGTTTTGGAGCTGAAATTCCACTGTCCTTTCAGGCAAATATTCTTTTTGTTATTTGACTCACTATGGGGAGAGAAGAAAAGGGAAAAAGTGGAGAGAGGAGAAGTGAGGAGAGGGAGAGGAGAGGAGAGGAGAGGAGAGGAGAGGAGAGGAGAGGAGAGGAGAGGAGAGGAGAGGAGAGGAGAGGAGAGGAGAGGAGAGGAGAGGAGAGGAGAGGAGAGGAGATGAAATAAGGCTGGACAGACAACAAATCCAGACTCTATTTTTGCAAAAAAGGGCCATGGTAGGTTGATTACTCCCCTGTCTTGTAGGTACAGAGAGAGATTGGGGGCCAGCGTCTCAAGGGCTTCCTCCAAAGGGTGCTGGGCAGAGGGGGATGGGCGGGCTGCACATGGGGGCTCTGTCACCCCCACGTCACAATGCCAGCACCCGGCAACGCTGAGGTCACAATGTCCCGGGCACTATAAAAAGGAGCAGCCTCCCGTGCCCAGCGCCAGAGCTGGCCCGGGGGCAGCTCCAACACATCCGCGAGGAAGCACTGGAGCAGCTGGTGGAATCACAGGGCAGGGATGAAGGGAGGAAGACCTTGCATGAGGCTGCTGGAGGTTCTCTGCTGCAAGACAACCTGTTGACAGAACTTCCAACTCGTCGGATGCTTTGAAATCCTTCTCAACCGGATTGCAGTGGCAAGAGCAAAGGAGTGTTGCAAGGCAAAGGGCAAAGGCAAAGGCAAAGGCAAAGGCAAAGGCCAAGGCAAAGGCAAAGGCAAAGGCAAAGGCAAAGGCAAAGGCAAAGCCAAGGCAAAAGCAAGGCAAGGCAAGGCAAGGCAAGGCAAGGCAAGGCAAGGCAAGGCAAGGCAGCAAGGCAAAGGCAGACCACAGAAGAAGGAGAAGAAAGGAGAAGAGAGGATGAGGGCAACAAAAGAAAACAAAACTAAAAAAAAAATAAGACTAAATAAAATGAAATAAAATAATTAAAAAATGAAGCCGATGTATCCATTGTGTTGTGTGTCCTTGAAAGTGGTTTTGGAGCTGAAATTCCACTGTCCCTTTCAGGCAAATATTCTTTTTGTTATTTGACTCACTATGGGGAGAGAAGAAAAGGGAAATAGTGGAGAGAGGAGAAGTGAGGAGAGGAGAGGAGAGGAGAGGAGAGGAGAGGAGAGGAGAGGAGAGGAGAGGAGAGGAGAGGAGAGGAGAGGAGAGGAGAGGAGAGGAGAGGAGAGGAGAGGAGAGGAGAGGAGAGGAGAGGAGAGGAGAGGAGAGGAGAAGAGATGAAATAAGGCTGGACAGACAACAGATCCAGACTCTGTTTTTGCAAAAAAGGGCCATGGTTAGGTTGATTACTCCCCTGTCTTGTAGGTACAGAGGGTGATAGGGGGCCAGCGTCTCAAGGGCTTCCTCCAAAGGGTGCTGGGCAGAGGGGGGATGGGCGTGGCTGCACATGGGGGCTCTGTCACCCCCATGTCACAATGCCAGCACCCGGCAACGCTGAGGTCACAATGCCCCGGGGCACTATCAAAGGGGAGCAGCCTCCCGTGCCCAGCGCCAGAGCTGGCCCGGGGCAGCTCCAGCAAATCCCCGAGGAAGCACTGGAGCAGCTGGTGGAATCACAGGCAGGGATGAAGGGAGGAAGACCTTGCATGAGGCTGCTGGAGGTTCTCTACTGCAAGACAACGTGTTGACAGAGCCACCACCTTCCAAACACGTCGGATGCTTTGAAATCCTTCTCAACCAGATTGCAGTGGCAAGAGCAAAGGAGTGTTGCAAGGCAAAGGCAAAGGCAAAGACATAGGCAAAGGCAAAGGCAAAGGCAAAGGCAAGGCAAGGCAAGGCAAGGCAAAGCAAAGGCAAAGGCAAGGCAAGGCAAGGCAAGGCAAGGCAAGGCAAGGCAAAGGCAAGACCACAGAAGAAGGAGAAGAAAGGAGAAGAGAGGAGAGGGCAACAAAAGAAAACAAAACTAAAAAAAAAATAAGACTAAATAAAATGAAATAAAATAAATTAAAAAATGAAACAGATGTATCCATTGTGTTGTGTGTCCTTGAAAGTGGTTTTGGAGCTGAAATTCCACTGTCCTTTCAGGCAAATATTCTTTTTGTTATTTGACTCACTATGGGGAGAGAAGAAAAGGGAAAAAGTGGAGAGAGGAGAAGTGAGGAGAGGAGAGGAGAGGAGAGGAGAGGAGAGGGAGGAGAGGAGAGGAGAGGAGAGGAGAGGAGAGGAGAGGAGAGGAGAGGAGAGGAGAGGAGAGGAGAGGAGAGGAGATGAAATAAGGCTGGACAGACAACAAATCCAGACTCTATTTTGCAAAAAAGGGCCATGGTTAGGTTGATTACTCCCCTGTCTTGTAGGTACAGAGAGAGGATTGGGGGCCAGCGTCTCAAGGGCTTCCTCCAAAGGGTGCTGGGCAGAGGGGGGATGGGCGGGGCTGCACATGGGGGCTCTGTCACCCCCACGTCACAATGCCAGCACCCGGCAACGCTGAGGTCACAATGTCCCGGGGCACTATAAAAGGGAGCAGCCTCCCGTGCCCAGCGCCAGAGCTGGCCCGGGGGCAGCTCCAACACATCCGCGAGGAAGCACTGGAGCAGCTGGTGGAATCACAGGGCAGGGATGAAGGGAGGAAGACCTTGCATGAGGCTGCTGGAGGTTCTCTGCTGCAAGACAACCTGTTGACAGAACTTCCAAACTCGTCGGATGCTTTGAAATCCTTCTCAACCGGATTGCAGTGGCAAGAGCAAAGGAGTGTTGCAAGGCAAAGGCAAAGGCAAAGGCAAAGGCAAAGGCAAAGGCAAAGGCAAAGGCAAAGGCAAAGGCAAAGGCAAAGGCAAAGGCAAAGCCAAGGCAAAAGCAAGGCAAGGCAAGGCAAGGCAAGGCAAGGCAAGGCAAGGCAAGGCAAGGCAAGGCAAAGGCAAGACCACAGAAGAAGGAGAAGAAAGGAGAAGAGAGGAGAGGGCAACAAAAGAAAACAAACTAAAAAAAAAATAAGACTAAATAAAATGAAATAAAATAAATTAAAAAATGAAGCCGATGTATCCATTGTGTTGTGTGTCCTTGAAAGTGGTTTTGGAGCTGAAATTCCACTGTCCTTTCAGGCAAATATTCTTTTTGTTATTTGACTCACTATGGGAGAGAAGAAAAGGGAAATAGTGGAGAGAGGAGAAGTGAAGGAGAGGAGAGGAGAGGAGAGAGAGGAGAGGAGAGGAGAGGAGAGGAGAGGAGAGGGGAGAGGAGAGGAGAGGAGAGGAGAGGAGAGGAGAGGAGAGGAGAGGAGAGGAGAGGAGAGGAGAGGAGAGGAGAAGAGATGAAATAAGGCTGGACAGACAACAGATCCAGACTCTGTTTTTGCAAAAAAGGGCCATGGTTAGGTTGATTACTCCCCTGTCTTGTAGGTACAGAGAGTGATTGGGGGCCAGCGTCTCAAGGGCTTCCTCCAAAGGGTGATGGGCAGAGGGGGGATGGGCGGGGCTGCACATGGGGGCTCTGTCACCCCCACGTCACAATGCCAGCACCCGTCAACGCTGAGGTCACAATGCCCCGGGGCACTATAAAAGGGAGCAGCCTCCCGTGCCCAGCGCCAGAGCTGGCCCGGGGGCAGCTCCAACACATCCCCGAGGAAGCACTGGAGCAGCTGGTGGAATCACAGGGCAGGGATGAAGGGAGGAAGGACCTTGCATGAGGCTGCTGGAGGTTCTCTGCTGCAAGACAACGTGTTGACAGAGCCACCACCTTCCAAACTCGTCGGATGCTTTGAAATCCTTCTCAACCGGATTGCAGTGGCAAGAGCAAAGGAGTGTTGGCAAGGCAAAGGCAAAGGCAAAGGCAAAGGCAAAGGCAAAGGCAAAGGCAAAGGCAAAGGCAAAGGCAAGGCAAGGCAAAGGCAAAGGCAAAAGCAAAGGCAAAGGCAAAGGCAAGGCAAGGCAAGGCAAGGCAAGGCAAGGCAAAGGCAAGACCACAGAAGAAGGAGAAGAAAGGAGAAGAGAGGAGAGGGCAACAAAAGAAAACAAAAACTAAAAAAAAAATAAGACTAAATAAAATGAAATAAAATAAATTAAAAAATGAAACAGATGTATCCATTGAGTTGTATGTCCTTGAAAGTGGTTTTGGAGCTGAAATTCCACTGTCCTTTCAGGCAAATATTCTTTTTGTTATTTGACTCACTATGGGGAGAGAAGAAAAGGGAAAAAGTGGAGAGAGGAGAAGTGAGGAGAGGAGAGGAGAGGAGAGGAGAGGAGAGGAGAGGAGAGGAGAGGAGAGGAGAGGAGAGAGAGAGGGAGGAGAGGAGAGGAGAGGAGAGGAGAGGAGAGGAGAGGAGAGGAGATGAAATAAGGCTGGACAGACAACAAATCCAGACTCTATTTTTGCAAAAAAGGGGCATGGTTAGGTTGATTACTCCCCTGTCTTGTAGGTACAGAGAGTGATTGGGGGCCAGCGTCTCAAGGGCTTCCTCCAAAGGGTGCTGGGCAGAGGGGGGATGGGCGGGGCTGCACATGGGGGCTCTGTCACCCCCACGTCACAATGCCAGCACCCGGCAACGCTGAGGTCACAATGCCCCGGGGCACTATAAAAGGGAGCAGCCTCCCGTGCCCAGCGCCAGAGCTGGCCCGGGGGGCAGCTCCAACACATCGCGAGGAAGCACTGGAGCAGCTGGTGGAATCACAGGGCAGGGATGAAGGGAGGAAGACCTTGCATGAGGCTGCTGGAGGTTCTCTGCTGCAAGACAACGTGTTGACAGAACTTCCAAACTCGTCGGATGCTTTGAAATCCTTCTCAACCGGATTGCAGTGGCAAGAGCAAAGGAGTGTTGCAAGGCAAAGGCAAAGGCAAAGGCAAAGGCAAAGGCAAAGGCAAAGGCAAAGGCAAGGCAAAGGCAAAGGAAAAGGCAAAGGCAAAGGCAAAGGCAAAGGCAAAGGCAAAGCCAAGGCAAAAGCAAGGCAAGGCAAGGCAAGGCAAGCAAGGCAAGGCAAGGCAAGGCAAGGCAAGGCAAAGGCAAGACCACAGAAGAAGGAGAAGAAAGGAGAAGAGAGGAGAGGGCAACAAAAGAAAACAAAACTAAAAAAAAATAAGACTAAATAAAATGAAATAAAATAAATTAAAAAATGAAACAGATGTATCCATTGTGTTGTGTGTCCTTGAAAGTGGTTTTGGAGCTGAAATTCCACTGTCCTTTCAGGCAAATATTCTTTTTGTTATTTGACTCACTATGGGGAGAGAAGAAAAGGGAAAAGTGGAGAGAGGAGAAGAGAGGAGAGGAGAGGAGAGGAGAGGAGAGGAGAGGAGAGGAGAGGAGAGGAGAGGAGAGAGAGGAGAGGAGAGGAGAGGAGAGGAGAGGAGAGGAGAGGAGAGGAGAGGAGAGGAGAGGAGAGGAGAGGAGAGGAGAGGAGAGGAGAGGAGAGAGGAGAGGAGAGGAGAGGAGAGGAGAGGAGAGGAGAGGAGAGGAGAGGAGAGGAGAGGAGAGGAGAGGAGAGGAGAGAGAGGAGAGGAGAGGAGAGGAGAGGAGAGGAGAGGAGAGGAGAGGAGAGGAGAGGAGAGGAGAGGAGAGGAGAGGAGAGGAGAGGAGAGGAGAGGAGAGGAGAGGAGAAGAGATGAAATAAGGCTGGACAGACAACAGATCCAGACTCTGTTTTTGCAAAAAAGGGCCATGGTTAGGTTGATTACTCCCCTGTCTTGTAGGTACAGAGAGTGATTGGGGGCCAGCGTCTCAAGGGCTTCCTCCAAAGGGTGATGGGCAGAGGGGGGATGGGCGGGGCTGCACATGGGGGCTCTGTCACCCCCACGTCACAATGCCAGCACCCGTCAACGCTGAGGTCACAATGCCCCGGGGCACTATAAAAGGGAGCAGCCTCCGTGCCCAGCGCCAGAGCTGGCCCGGGGCAGCTCCAACACATCCCCGAGGAAGCACTGGAGCAGCTGTGGAATCACAGGGCAGGGATGAAGGGAGGAAGACCTTGCATGAGGCTGCTGGAGGTTCTCTGCTGCAAGACAACGTGTTGACAGAGCCACCACCTTCCAAACTCGTCGGATGCTTTGAAATCCTTCTCAACCGGATTGCAGTGGCAAGAGCAAAGGAGTGTTGCAAGGCAAAGGCAAAGGCAAAGGCAAAGGCAAAGGCAAAGGCAAAGGCAAAGGCAAAGGCAAAGGCAAGGCAAGGCAAAGGCAAAGGCAAAAGCAAAGGCAAAGGCAAGGCAAGGCAAGGCAAGGCAAGGCAAGGCAAGGCAAGGCAAAGGCAAGACCACAGAAGAAGGAGAAGAAAGGAGAAGAGAGGAGAGGGCAACAAAAGAAAACAAAACTAAAAAAAAATAAGACTAAATAAATGAAATAAAATAAATTAAAAAATGAAACAGATGTATCCATTGAGTTGTATGTCCTTGAAAGTGGTTTTGGAGCTGAAATTCCACTGTCCTTTCAGGCAAATATTCTTTTTGTTATTTGACTCCACTATGGGGAGAGAAGAAAAGGGAAAAAGTGGAGAGAGGAAGGAAGTGAGGAGAGGAGAGGAGAGGAGAGGAGAGGAGAGGAGAGGAGAGGAGAGGAGAGGAGAGGAGGAGAGGAGAGGAGAGGAGAGGAGAGAGAGGAGAGGAGAGGAGAGGAGAGGAGAGGAGGAGAGGAGAGGAGAGGAGAGGAGGAGAGGAGAGGAGAGGAGAGGAGAGGAGAGGAGAGGAGAGGAGAGGAGAGGAGAGGAGAGGAGAGGAGAGGAGAGGAGAGGAGAGGAGAGGAGAGGAGATAAGGCTGGACAGACAACAATCCAGACTCTATTTTTGCAAAAAAGGGCCATGGTTAGGTTGATTACTCCCTGTCTTGTAGGTACAGAGAGTGATTGGGGGCCAGCGGCTCAAGGGCTTCCTCCAAAGGGTGCTGGGCAGAGGGGGGATGGGCGGGGCTGCACATGGGGGCTCTGTCACCCCCACGTCACAATGCCAGCACCCGGCATCGCTGAGGTCACAATGCCCCGGGGCACTATAAAAGGGAGCAGCCTCCCATGCCCAGCGCCAGAGCTGGCCCAGGGGCAGCTCCAACACATCCGCGAGGAAGCACTGGAGCAGCTGGTGGAATCACAGGGCAGGGATGAAGGGAGGAAGACCTTGCATGAGGCTGCTGGAGGTTCTCTGCTGCAAGACAACCTGTTGACAGAGCCACCACCTTCCAAACTCGTCGGATGCTTTGAAATCCTTCTCAACCGGATTGCAGTGGTAAGAGCAAAGGAGTGTTGCAAGGCAAGGCAAGGCAAAGGCAAAGGCAAAGGCAAGGCAAAGGTAAGGCAAAGGCAAAGGCAAAGGCAAGGTAAGGCAAGGCAAGGCAAGGCAAGGCAAGGCAAAGGCAAGGCCACAGAAGAAGGAGAAGAAAGGAGAAGAGAGGAGAGGGCAACAAAAGAAAACAAAACTAAAAAAAAATAAGACTAAATAAAATGAAATAAAATAAATTAAAAAATGAAACAGATGTATCCATTGTGTTGTGTGTCCTTGAAAGTGGTTTTGGAGTTGAAATTCCACTGTCCTTTCAGGCAAATATTCTTTTTGTTATTTGACTCACTATGGGGAGAGAAGAAAAGGGAAAAAGTGGAGAGAGGAGAAGTGAGGAGAGGAGAGGAGAGGAGAGGAGAGGAGAGGAGAGGAGAGGAGAGGAGAGGAGAGGAGAGGAGAGGAGAGGAGAGGAGAGGAGAGGAGAGGAGAGGAGAGGAGAGGAGAGGAGATGAAATAAGGCTGGACAGACAACAAATCCAGACTCTCTTTTTTGCAAAAAAGGGCCATGGTTAGGTTGATTACTCCCCTGTCTTGTAGGTACAGAGAGTGATCGGGGGCCAGCGTCTCAAGGGCTTCCTCCAAAGGGTGCTGGGCAGAGGGGGGATGGGCGGGGCTGCACATGGGGGCTCTGTCACCCCACGTCACAATGCCAGCACCCGGCAACGCTGAGGTCACAATGCCCCGGGGCACTATCAAAGGGAGCAGCCTCCCGTGCCCAGCGCCAGAGCTGGCCCGGGGGCAGCTCCAACACATCCCCGAGGAAGCACTGGAGCAGCTGGTGGAATCACAGGGCAGGGATGAAGGGAGGAAGACCTTGCATGAGGCTGCTGGAGGTTCTCTGCTGCAAGACAACCTGTTGACAGAGCCACCACCTTCCAAACTCGTCGGATGCTTTGAAATCCTTCTCAACCGGATTGCAGTGGCAAGAGCAAAGGAGTGTTGCAAGGCAAAGGCAAAGGCAAAGGCAAAGGCAAAGGCAAAGGCAAAGGCAAAGGCAAGGCAAATGCAAAGGCAAGGCAAAGGCAAAGGCAAGGCAAAGGCAAAGTCAACGCAAGTCTAGGCAAGGCAAGGCAAGGCAAGGCAAGGCAAGGCAAGGCAAGGCAAGGCAAGGCAAAGGCAAGACCACAGAAGAAGGAGAAGAAAGGAGAAGAGAGGAGAGGGCAACAAAAGAAAACAAAACTAAAAAAAAAATAAGACTAAATAAAATGAAATAAAATAAATTAAAAAATGAAGCCGATGTATCCATTGTGTTGTGTGTCCTTGAAAGTGGTTTTGGAGCTGAAATTCCACTGTCCTTTCAGGCAAATATTCTTTTTGTTATTTGACTCACTATGGGGAGAGAAGAAAAGGGAAAAAGTGGAGAGAGGAGAAGTGAGGAGAGAAGAGGAGAGGAGAGGAGAGGAGAGGAGAGGAGAGGAGAGGAGAGGAGAGGGAGGAGAGGAGAGGAGAGGAGAGGAGAGGAGAGGAGAGGAGAGGAGAGGAGAGGAGAGGAGAGGAGAGGAGAGGAGAGGAGAGGAGAGGAGAGGAGAGGAGAGGAGATGAATAAGGCTGGACAGACAACAAATCCAGACTCTATTTTTGCAAAAAAGGGCCATGGTTAGGTTGATTACTCCCCTGTCTTGTAGGTACAGAGAGTGATTGGGGGCCAGCGTCTCAAGGCTTCCTCCAAAGGGTGCTGGGCAGAGGGGGGATGGGCGGGGCTGCACATGGGGGCTCTGTCACCCCCACGTCACAATGCCAGCACCCGGCAACGCTGAGGTCACAATGCCCCGGGGCACTATCAAAGGGAGCAGCCTCCCGTGCCCAGCGCCAGAGCTGGCCCGGCGGCAGCTCCAACACATCCCCGAGGAAGCACTGGAGCAGCTGGTGGAATCACAGGGCAGGGATGAAGGGAGGAAGACCTTGCATGAGGCTGCTGGAGGTTCTCTGCTGCAAGACAACCTGTTGACAGAGCCACCACCTTCCAAACTCGTTGGATGCTTTGAAATCCTTCTCAACCGGATTGCAGTGGCAAGAGCAAAGGAGTGTTGCAAGGCAAAGGCAAAGGCAAAGGCAAAGGCAAAGGCAAAGGCAAAGGCAAAGGCAAAGGCAAAGGCAAAGGCAAAGGCAAGGCAAAAGCAAAGGCAAGGCAAAGGCAAGGCAAAGGCAAAGTCAACGCAAGTCTAGGCAAGGCAAGGCAAGGCAAGGCAAGGCAAGGCAAGGCAAGGCAAGGCAAAGGCAAGACCACAGAAGAAGGAGAAGAAAGGAGAAGAGAGGAGAGGGCAACAAAAGAAAACAAAACTAAAAAAAAAATAAGACTAAATAAAATGAAATAAAATAAATTAAAAAATGAAACAGATGTATCCATTGAGTTGTATGTCCTTGAAAGTGGTTTTGGAGCTGAAATTCCACTGTCCTTTCAGGCAAATATTCTTTTTGTTATTTGACTCACTATGGGGAGAGAAAGAAAAGGGAAAAAGTGGAGAGAGGAGAAGTGAGGAGAGGAGAGGAGAGGAGAGGAGAGGAGAGGAGAGGAGAGGAGAGGAGAGGAGAGGAGAGGAGAGGAGAGGAGAGGAGAGGAGAGGAGAGGAGAGGAGAGGAGAGGAGAGGAGAGGAGAGGAGAGGAGAGGAGAGGAGAGGAGAGGAGAGGAGAGGAGAGGAGAGGAGAGGAGAGGAGAGGAGAGGAGAGGAGAGGAGAGGAGAGGAGATAAGGCTGGACAGACAACAAATCCAGACTCTATTTTTGCAAAAAAGGGCCATGGTTAGGTTGATTACTCCCCTGTCTTGTAGGTACAGAGAGTGATTGGGGGCCAGCGGCTCAAGGGCTTCCTCCAAAGGGTGCTGGGCAGAGGGGGGGATGGGCGGGGCTGCACATGGGGGCTCTGTCACCCCCACGTCACAATGCCAGCACCCGGCATCGCTGAGGTCACAATGCCCCGGGGCACTATAAAAGGGAGCAGCCTCCCATGCCCAGCGCCAGAGCTGGCCCAGGGGCAGCTCCAACACATCCGCGAGGAAGCACTGGAGCAGCTGGTGGAATCACAGGGCAGGGATGAAGGGAGGAAGACCTTGCATGAGGCTGCTGGAGGTTCTCTGCTGCAAGACAACCTGTTGACAGAGCCACCACCTTCCAAACTCGTCGGATGCTTTGAAATCCTTCTCAACCGGATTGCAGTGGTAAGAGCAAAGGAGTGTTGCAAGGCAAAGGCAAAGGCAAGGCAAAGGCAAAGGCAAGGCAAAGGTAAGGCAAAGGCAAAGGCAAAGGCAAGGCAAGGCAAGGCAAGGCAAGCAAGGCAAGGCAAAGGCAAGGCCACAGAAGAAGGAGAAGAAAGGAGAAGAGAGGAGAGGGCAACAAAAAGAAAACAAAACTAAAAAAAAATAAGACTAAATAAAATGAAATAAAATAAATTAAAAAATGAAACAGATGTATCCATTGTGTTGTGTGTCCTTGAAAGTGGTTTTGGAGTTGAAATTCCACTGTCCTTTCAGGCAAATATTCTTTTTGTTATTTGACTCACTATGGGGAGAGAAGAAAAGGGAAAAAGTGGAGAGAGGAGAAGTGAGGAGAGGAGAGGAGAGGAGAGGAGAGGAGAGGAGAGGAGAGGAGAGGAGAGGAGAGGAGAGGAGAGGAGAGGAGAGGAGAGGAGAGGAGAGGAGAGGAGAGGAGAGGAGAGGAGAGGAGATGAAATAAGGCTGGACAGACAACAAATCCAGACTCTCTTTTTGCAAAAAAGGGCCATGGTTAGGTTGATTACTCCCCTGTCTTGTAGGTACAGAGAGTGATCGGGGGCCAGCGTCTCAAGGGCTTCCTCCAAAGGGTGCTGGGCAGAGGGGGGATGGGCGGGCTGCACATGGGGGCTCTGTCACCCCCACGTCACAATGCCAGCACCCGGCAACGCTGAGGTCACAATGCCCCGGGGCACTATCAAAGGGAGCAGCCTCCCGTGCCCAGCGCCAGAGCTGGCCCGGGGGCAGCTCCAACACATCCCCGAGGAAGCACTGGAGCAGCTGGTGGAATCACAGGGCAGGATGAAGGGAGGAAGACCTTGCATGAGGCTGCTGGAGGTTCTCTGCTGCAAGACAACCTGTTGACAGAGCCACCACCTTCCAAACTCGTCGGATGCTTTGAAATCCTTCTCAACCGGATTGCAGTGGCAAGAGCAAAGGAGTGTTGCAAGGCAAAGGCAAGGCAAAGGCAAAGGCAAAGGCAAAGGCAAAGGCAAAGGCAAAGGCAAGGCAAATGCAAAGGCAAGGCAAAGGCAAAGGCAAAGGCAAAGGCAAAGTCAACGCAAGTCTAGGCAAGGCAAGGCAAGGCAAGGCAAGGCAAGGCAAGGCAAGGCAAGGCAAGGCAAAGGCAAGACCACAGAAGAAGGAGAAGAAAGGAGAAGAGAGGAGAGGGCAACAAAAGAAAACAAAACTAAAAAAAAAATAAGACTAAATAAAATGAAATAAAATAAATTAAAAAATGAAGCGATGTATCCATTGTGTTGTGTGTCCTTGAAAGTGGTTTTGGAGCTGAAATTCCACTGTCCTTTCAGGCAAATATTCTTTTTGTTATTTGACTCACTATGGGGAGAGAAGAAAAGGGAAAAAGTGGAGAGAGGAGAAGTGAGGAGAGAGAGAGAGGAGAGGAGAGGAGAGGAGAGGAGAGGAGAGGAGAGGAGAGGAGAGGAGAGGAGAGGAGAGGAGAGGAGAGGAGAGGAGAGGAGAGGAGAGGAGAGGAGAGGAGAGGAGAGGAGAGGAGAGGAGAGGAGAGGAGATGAAATAAGGCTGGACAGACAACAAATCCAGACTCTATTTTTGCAAAAAAGGGCCATGGTTAGGTTGATTACTCCCCTGTCTTGTAGGTACAGAGAGTGATTGGGGGCCAGCGTCTCAAGGGCTTCCTCCAAAGGGTGCTGGGCAGAGGGGGGATGGGCGGGGCTGCACATGGGGGCTCTGTCACCCCCACGTCACAATGCCAGCACCCGGCAACGCTGAGGTCACAATGCCCCGGGGCACTATCAAAGGGAGCAGCCTCCCGTGCCCAGCGCCAGAGCTGGCCCGGGGGCAGCTCCAACACATCCCCGAGGAAGCACTGGAGCAGCTGGTGGAATCACAGGGCAGGGATGAAGGGAGGAAGACCTTGCATGAGGCTGCTGGAGGTTCTCTGCTGCAAGACAACGTGTTGACAGAGCCACCACCTTCCAAACTCGTCGGATGCTTTGAAATCCTCTCAACCGGATTGCAGTGGCAAGAGCAAAGGAGTGTTGCAAGGCAAAGGCAAAGGCAAAGGCAAAGGCAAAGGCAAAGGCAAAGGCAAAGGCAAAGGCAAAGGCAAGGCAAGGCAAAGGCAAAGGCAAAGGCAAAGGCAAAGGCAAAGGCAAGGCAAGGCAAGGCAAGGCAAGGCAAGGCAAAGGCAAGACCACAGAAGAAGGAGAAGAAAAGGAGAAGAGAGGAGAGGGCAACAAAAGAAAACAAAACTAAAAAAAAAATAAGACTAAATAAAATGAAATAAAATAAATTAAAAAATGAAACAGATGTATCCATTGTGTTGTGTGTCCTTGAAAGTGGTTTGGAGCTGAAATTCCACTGTCCTTTCAGGCAAATATTCTTTTTGTTATTTGACTCACTATGGGGAGAGAAGAAAGGGAAAAAGTGGAGAGAGGAGAAGTGAGGAGGAGAGGAGAGGAGAGGAGAGGAGAGGAGAGGAGAGGAGAGGAGAGGAGAGGAGAGGAGAGGAGAGGAGAGGAGAGGAGAGGAGAGGAGAGGAGAGGAGAGGAGATGAAATAAGGCTGGACAGACAACAAATCCAGACTCTATTTTTGCAAAAAAAGGGCCATGGTTAGGTTGATTACTCCCCTGTCTTGTAGGTACAGAGAGAGATTGGGGGCCAGCGTCTCAAGGGCTTCCTCCAAAGGGTGCTGGGCAGAGGGGGGATGGGCGGGGCTGCACATGGGGGCTCTGTCACCCCCACGTCACAATGCCAGCACCCGGCAACGCTGAGGTCACAATGTCCCGGGGCACTATAAAAGGGAGCAGCCTCCCGTGCCCAGCGCCAGAGCTGGCCCGGGGGCAGCTCCAACACATCCCCGAGGAAGCACTGGAGCAGCTGGTGGAATCACAGGGCAGGGATGAAGGGAGGAAGACCTTGCATGAGGCTGCTGGAGGTTCTCTGCTGCAAGACAACCTGTTGACAGAGCCACCACCTTCCAAACTCGTCGGATGCTTTGAAACCCTTCTCAACCGGATTGCAGTGGCAAGAGCAAAGGAGTGTTGCAAGGCAAAGGCAAAGGCAAAGGCAAAGGCAAAGGCAAAGGCAAAGGCAAATGCAAAGGCAAAGGCAAGGCAAGGCAAAGGCAAAGGCAAAGGCAAAGGCAAAGGCAAAGGCATGGCAAGGCAAGGCAAGGCAAGGCAAGGCAAGGCAAAGGCAAGACCACAGAAGAAGGAGAAGAAAGGAGAAGAGAGGAGAGGGCAACAAAAGAAAACAAAACTAAAAAAAAAATAAGACTAAATAAAATGAAATAAAATAAATTAAAAAATGAAACAGATGTATTCATTGTGTTGTGTGTCCTTGAAAGTGGTTTTGGAGCTGAAATTCCACTGTCCTTTCAGGCAAATATTCTTTTTGTTATTTGACTCACTATGGGGAGAGAAGAAAAGGGATAAAGTGGAGAGAGGCGAAGTGAGGAGAGGAGGAGAGGAGAGGAGAGGAGAGGAGAGGAGAGGAGAGGAGAGGAGAGGAGAGGAGAGGAGAGGAGAGGAGAGGAGAGGAGAGGAGAGGAGAGGAGAGGAGAGGAGAGGAGAGGAGAGGAGAGGAGAGGAGAT
Source organism: Columba livia (assembly GCF_036013475.1). Classification (NCBI taxonomy): domain Eukaryota; kingdom Metazoa; phylum Chordata; class Aves; order Columbiformes; family Columbidae; genus Columba; species Columba livia. Next base: position 41,456 of record NW_027043575.1, on the reverse strand, counting down.
GAAATAAGGCTGGACAGACAACAAATCCAGACTCTATTTTTGCAAAAAAGGGCCATGGTTAGGTTGATTACTCCCCTGTCTTGTAGGTACAGAGAGTGATTGGGGGCCAGCGTCTCAAGGGCTTCCTCCAAAGGGTGCTGGGCAGAGGGGGGATGGGCGGGGCTGCACATGGGGGCTCTGTCACCCCCACGTCACAATGCCAGCACCCGGCAACGCTGAGGTCACAATGCCCCGGGGCACTATAAAAGGGAGCAGCCTCCCGTGCCCTGCGCCAGAGCTGGCCCGGGGGCAGCTCCAACACATCCGCGAGGAAGCACTGGAGCAGCTGGTGGAATCACAGGGCAGGGATGAAGGGAGGAAGACCTTGCATGAGGCTGCTGGAGGTTCTCTGCTGCAAGACAACCTGTTGACAGAACTTCCAAACTCGTCGGATGCTTTGAAATCCTTCTCAACCGGATTGCAGTGGCAAGAGCAAAGGAGTGTTGCAAGGCAAAGGCAAAGGCAAAGGCAAAGGCAAAGGCAAAGGCAAAGGCAAAGGCAAAGGCAAGGCAAAGGCAAAGGCAAGGCAAAGGCAAAGGCAAAGCCAAGGAAAAGCAAGGCAAGGCAAGGCAAGGCAAGGCAAGCAAGGCAAGGCAAGGCAAGGCAAGGCAAAGGCAAGACCACAGAAGAAGGAGAAGAAAGGAGAAGAGAGGAGAGGGCAACAAAAGAAAACAAAACTAAAAAAAAATAAGACTAAATAAAATGAAATAAAATAAATTAAAAAATGAAACAGATGTATCCATTGTGTTGTGTGTCCTTGAAAGTGGTTTTGGAGCTGAAATTCCACTGTCCTTTCAGGCAAATATTCTTTTTGTTATTTGACTCACTATGGGGAGAGAAGAAAAGGGAAAAAGTGGAGAGAGGAGAAGTGAGGAGAGGAGAGGAGAGGAGAGGAGAGGAGAGGAGAGGAGAGGAGAGGAGAGGAGAGGAGAGGAGAGGAGAGGAGAGGAGAGGAGAGGAGAGGAGAGGAGATGAAATAAGGCTGGACAGACAACAAATCCAGACTATTTTTGCAAAAAAGGGCCATGGTTAGGTTGATTACTCCCCTGTCTTGTAGGTACAGAGAGTGATTGGGGGCCAGCGTCTCAAGGGCTTCCTCCAAAGGGTGCTGGGGAGAGGGGGATGGGCGGGGCTGCACATGGGGGCGCTGTCACCCCCACGTCACAATGCCAGCACCCAGCAACGCTGAGGTCACAATGCCCCGGGGCACTATAAAAGGGAGCAGCCTCCCGTGCCCAGAGCCAGAGCTGGCCCGGGGGCAGCTCCAACACATCCCTGAGGAAGCACTGGAGCAGCTGGTGGAATCACGGGGCAGGGATGAAGGGAGGAAGACCTTGCATGAGGCTGCTGGAGGTTCTCTGCTGCAAGACAACCTGTTGACAGACCTTCCAAACTCATCGATGCTTTGAAATCCTTCTCAACCGGATTGCAGTGGCAAGAGCAAAGGAGTGTTGCAAGGCAAAGGCAAAGGCAAAGGCAAAGGCAAAGGCAAAGGCAAAGGCAAAGGCAAAGGCAAAGGCAAAGGCAAAGGCAAAGGCAGGCAAGAGGCAAAGGCAAAGGCAAAGGCAAAGGCAAAGGCAAAGGCAAAGGCAAAGGCAAAGGCAAAGGCAAAGGCAAAGGCAAAGGCAAAGGCAAGGCAAAGGCAAAGGCAAAGGCAAAGACAAAGCCAAGGCAAAAGCAAGGCAAGGCAAGGCAAGGCAAGGCAAGGCAAGGCAAGGCAAAGGCAAGACCACAGAAGAAGGAGAAGAAAGGAGAAGAGAGGAGAGGGCAACAAAAGAAAACAAAACTAAAAAAAAAAATAAGACTAAATAAAATGAAATAATATAAATTAAAAAATGAAACAGATGTATCCATTGTGTTGTGTGTCCTTGAAAGTGGTTTTGGAGCTGAAATTCCACTGTCCTTTCAGGCAAATATTCTTTTTGTTATTTGACTCACTATGGGGAGAGAAGAAAAGGGGAAAAAGTGGAGAGAGGAGAAGTGAGGAGAGGAGAGAGAGGAGAGGAGAGGAGGAGAGGAGAGGAGAGAGGAGAGGAGAGGAGAGGAGAGGAGAGGAGAGGAGAGGAGAGGAGAGGAGAGGAGAGGAGAGGAGAGGAGAGGAGAGGAGAGGAGAGGAGAGGAGAGGAGAGGAGAGGAGAGGAGAGGGAGAGGAGGAGGGAGGGGAGGGGAGGGAGGGGAGGGGAGGGGAGGGGAGGGGAGAGGAGAGGAGAGAGAGGAGAGGAGAGGAGAGGAGAGGAGAGGAGAGGAGAGGAGAGGAGAGGAGAGGAGAGAGAGGAGAGGAGAGGAGAGGAGAGGAGAGGAGAGGAGAGGAGAGGAGAGGAGAGGAGAGGAGAGGAGAGAGGAGAGGAGAGGAGAGGAGAGGAGAGGAGAGGAGAGGAGAGGAGAGGAGAGGAGAGGAGAGGAGAGGAGAGGAGAGGAGAGGAGATGAAATAAGGCTGGACAGACAACAAATCCAGACTCTATTTTTGCAAAAAAGGGCCATGGTTAGGTTGATTACTCCCCTGTCTTGTAGGTACAGAGAGTGATTGGGGGCCAGCGTCTCAAGGGCTTCCTCCAAAGGGTGCTGGGCAGAGGGGGATGGGCGGGGCTGCACATGGGGGCTCTGTCACCCCCACGTCACAATGCCAGCACCCGGCAACGCTGAGGTCACAATGCCCCGGGGCACTATAAAAGGGAGCAGCCTCCCGTGCCCAGAGCCAGAGCTGGCCCGGGGCAGCTCCAACACATCCCCGAGGAAGCACTGGAGCAGCTGGTGGAATCACAGGGCGGGGATGAAGGGAGAAGACCTTGCATGAGGCTGCTGGAGGTTCTCTGCTGCAAGACAACGTGTTGACAGACCTTCCAAACTCATCGGATGCTTTGAAATCCTTCTCAACCGGATTGCAGTGGCAAGAGCAAAGGAGTGTTGCAAGGCAAAGGCAAAGGCAAAGGCAAAGGCAAAGGCAAAGGCAAAGGCAAAGGCAAAGGGAAAGCCAAGGCAAAAGCAAGGCAAGGCAAGGCAAGGCAAGGCAAGGCAAGGCAAGGCAAGGCAAGGCAAGGCAAAGGCAAGACTACAGAAGAAGGAGAAGAAAGGAGAAGAGAGGAGAGGGCAACAAAAGAAAACAAAACTAAAAAAAAAATAAGACTAAATAAAATGAAATAAAATAAATTAAAAAATGAAACAGATGTATCCATTGTGTTGTGTGTCCTTGAAAGTGGTTTTGGAGCTGAAATTCCACTGTCCTTTCAGGCAAATATTCTTTTTGTTATTTGACTCACTATGGGGAGAGAAGAAAAGGGAAAAAGTGGAGAGAGGAGAAGTGAGGAGAGGAGAGGAGAGGAGAGGAGAGGAGAGGAGAGGAGAGGAGAGGAGAGGAGAGGAGAGGAGAGGAGAGGAGAGGAGAGGAGAGGAGAGGAGAGGAGAGGAGAGGAGAGGAGAGGAGAGGAGAGGAGAGGAGAGGAGAGGAGAGGAGAGGAGAGGAGAGGAGAGGAGAGGAGAGGAGAGGAGAGGAGAGGAGAGGAGAGGAGAGGAGAGGAGAGGAGAGGAGAGGAGAGGAGAGGAGAGGAGAGGAGAGGAGAGGAGAGGAGAGGAGAGGAGAGGAGAGGAGAGGAGAGGAGAGGAGAGGAGAGGAGAGGAGATGAAATAAGGCTGGACAGACAACAAATCCAGACTCTATTTTTGCAAAAAAGGGCCATGGTTAGGTTGATTACTCCCCTGTCTTGTAGGTACAGAGAGTGATTGGGGGCCAGCGTCTCAAGGGCTTCCTCCAAAGGGTGCTGGGCAGAGGGGGGATGGGCGGGGCTGCACATGGGGGCGTCACAATGCCAGCACCCGGCAACGCTGAGGTCACAATGCCCCGGGGCACTATAAAAGGGAGCAGCCTCCCGTGCCCAGAGCCAGAGCTGGCCCGGGGGCAGCTCCAACACATCCCCGAGGAAGCACTGGAGCAGCTGGTGGAATCACAGGGCGGGGATGAAGGGAGGAAGACCTTGCATGAGGCTGCTGGAGGTTCTCTGCTGCAAGACAACGTGTTGACAGACCTTCCAAACTCATCGGATGCTTTGAAATCCTTCTCAACCGGATTGCAGTGGCAAGAGCAAAGGAGTGTTGCAAGGCAAAGGCAAAGGCAAAGGCAAAGGCAAAGGCAAAGGCAAAGGCAAAGGCAAAGGCAAAGGCAAAGGCAAGGCAAAGGCAAAGGCAAAGGCAAACGCAAAGGCAAGGCAAAGGCAAAGGCAAAGGCAAAGGCAAAGGCAAAGGCAAAGGCAAAGGCAAAGGCAAAGGCAAAGGGAAAGCCAAGGCAAAAGCAAGGCAAGGCAAGGCAAGGCAAGGCAAGGCAAGGCAAGGCAAGGCAAGGCAAGGCAAAGGCAAGACTACAGAAGAAGGAGAAGAAAGGAGAAGAGAGGAGAGGGCAACAAAAGAAAACAAAACTAAAAAAAAAATAAGACTAAATAAAATGAAATAAAATAAATTAAAAAATGAAACAGATGTATCCATTGTGTTGTGTGTCCTTGAAAGTGGTTTTGGAGCTGAAATTCCACTGTCCTTTCAGGCAAATATTCTTTTTGTTATTTGACTCACTATGGGGAGAGAAGAAAAGGGAAAAAGTGGAGAGAGGAGAAGTGAGGAGAGGAGAGGAGAGGAGAGGAGAGGAGAGGAGAGGAGAGGAGAGGAGAGGAGAGGAGAGGAGAGGAGAGGAGAGGAGAGGAGAGGAGAGGAGAGGAGAGGAGAGGAGAGGAGAGGAGGAAATAAGGCTGGACAGACAACAAATCCAGACTCTATTTTTGCAAAAAAGGGCCATGGTTAGGTTGATTACTCCCCTGTCTTGTAGGTACAGAGAGTGATTGGGGGCCAGCGTCTCAAGGGCTTCCTCCAAAGGGTGCTGGGCAGAGGGGGGATGGGCGGGGCTGCACATGGGGGCTCTGTCACCCCCACGTCACAATGCCAGCACCCGGCAACGCTGAGGTCACAATGCCCCGGGGCACTATAAAAGGGAGCAGCCTCCCGTGCCCAGAGCCAGAGCTGGCCCGGGGGCAGCTCCAACACATCCCCGAGGAAGCACTGGAGCAGCTGGTGGAATCAAGGGGCGGGGATGAAGGGAGGAAGACCTTGCATGAGGCTGCTGGAGGTTCTCTGCTGCAAGACAACCTGTTGACAGACCTTCCAAACTCATCGGATGCTTTGAAATCCTTCTCAACCGGATTGCAGTGGCAAGAGCAAAGGTGTGTTGCAAGGCAAAGGCAAAGGCAAAGGCAAAGGCAAAGGCAAAGGCAAAGGCAAAGGCAAAGGCAAAGGCAAAGGCAAAGGCAAGGCAAAGGCAAAGGGAAAGGCAAAGGCAAAGGCAAGGCAAAGGCAAAGGCAAAGGCAAAAGCAAGGCAAGGCAAGGCAAGGCAAGGCAAGGCAAGGCAAGGCAAAAGCAAGACCACAGAAGAAGGAGAAGAAAGGAGAAGAGAGGAGAGGGCAACAAAAGAAAACAAAACTAAAAAAAAAATAAGACTAAATAAAATGAAATAAAATAAATTAAAAAATGAAACAGATGTATCCATTGTGTTGTGTGTCCTTGAAAGTGGTTTTGGAGCTGAAATTCCACTGTCCTTTCAGGCAAATATTCTTTTTGTTATTTGACTCACTATGGGGAGAGAAGAAAAGGGAAAAATCGGAGAGAGGAGAAGTGAGGAGAGGAGAGGAGAGGAGAGGAGAGGAGAGGAGAGGAGAGGAGAGGAGAGGAGAGGAGAGGAGAGGAGAGGAGAGGAGAGGAGAGGAGAGGAGAGGAGAGGAGAGGAGAGGAGAGGAGAGGAGAGGAGAGGAGAGGAGATGAAATAAGGCTGGACAGACAACAAATCCAGACTCTATTTTTGCAAAAAAGGGCCGTGGTTAGGTTGATTACTCCCCTGTCTTGTAGGTACAGAGAGTGATTGGGGGCCAGCGTCTCAAGGGCTTCCTCCAAAGGGTGCTGGGGAGAGGGGGGATGGGCGGTTCTGCGCATGGGGGCGCTGTCACCCCCACGTCACAGTGCCAGCACCCGGCAACGCTGAGGTCACAATGCCCCGGGGCACTATAAAAGGGAGCAGCCTCCCGTGCCCAGAGCCAGAGCTGGCCCGGGGGCAGCTCCAACACATCCCTGAGGAAGCACTGGAGCAGCTCGTGGAATCACGGGGCAGGGATGAAGGGAGGAAGACCTTGCATGAGGCTGCTGGAGTTTCTCTGCTGCAAGACAACCTGTTGACAGACCTTCCAAACTCATCGGATGCTTTGAAATCCTTCTCAACCGGATTGCAGTGGCAAGAGCAAAGGAGTGTTGCAAGGCAAAGGCAAAGGCAAAGGCAAAGGCAAAGGCAAAGGCAAAGGCAAAGGCAAAGGCAAAGGCAAAGGCAAAGGCAAAGGCAAGGCAAAGGCAAAGGCAAAGGCAAAGGCAAAGGCAAAGGCAAAGGCAAAGGCAAAGGCAAAGGCAAAGGCAAAGGCAATGCAAAGGCAAAGGGAAAGGCAAAGGCAAAGGCAAGGCAAAGGCAAAGGCAAAGGCAAAAGCAAGGCAAGGCAAGGCAAGGCAAGGCAAGGCAAGGCAAAGGCAAGACCACAGAAGAAGGAGAAGAAAGGAGAAGAGAGGAGAGGGCAACAAAAGAAAACAAAACTAAAAAAAAAATAAGACTAAATAAAATGAAATAAAATAAATTAAAAAATGAAACAGATGTATCCATTGTGTTGTGTGTCCTTGAAAGTGGTTTTGGAGCTGAAATTCCACTGTCCTTTCAGGCAAATATTCTTTTTGTTATTTGACTCACTATGGGGAGAGAAGAGAAGGGAAAAATTGGAGAGAGGAGAAGTGAGGAGAGGAGAGGAGAGGAGAGGAGAGGAGAGGAGAGGAGAGGAGATGAAATAAGGCTGGACAGACAACAAATCCAGACTATTTTTGCAAAAAAGGGCCATGGTTAGGTTGATTACTCCCCTGTCTTGTAGGTACAGAGAGTGATTGGGGGCCAGCGGCTCAAGGGCTTCCTCCAAAGGGTGCTGGGCAGAGGGGGGACGGGCGGGGCTGCACATGGGGGCGCTGTCACCCCCACGTCACAATGCCAGCACCCGGCAACGCTGAGGTCACAATGCCCCGGGGCACTATAAAAGGGAGCAGCCTCCAGTGCCCAGCGCCAGAGCTGGCCCGGGGGCAGCTCCAACACATCCCCGAGGAAGCACTGGAGCAGCTGGTGGAATCACAGGGCAGGGATGAAGGGAGGAAGACCTTGCATGAGGCTGCTGGAGGTTCTCTGCTGCAAGACAACGTGTTGACAGAGCCACCACCTTCCAAACTCGTCGGATGCTTTGAAATCCTTCTCAACCGGATTGCAGTGGCAAGAGCAAAGGAGTGTTGCAAGGCAAAGGCAAAGGCAAAGGCAAAGGCAAAGGCAAAGGCAAAGTCAAAGGCAAAGGCAAAGGCAAAGGCAAAGGCAAAGGCAAAGGCAAAGCAAAGGCAAAGGCAAAGGCAAGGCAAAGGCAAAGGGAAAGGCAAAGGCAAAGGCAAAGGCAAAGGCAAAGGCAAGGCAAAGGCAAGGCAAGGCAAGGCAAGGCAAGGCAAGGCAAGCAAGGCAAGGCAAAGGCAAGACCACAGAAGAAGGAGAAGAAAGGAGAAGAGAGGAGAGGGCAACAAAAGAAAACAAAACTAAAAAAAAATAAGACTAAATAAAATGAAATAAAATAAATTAAAAAATGAAACAGATGTATCCATTGTGTTGTGTGTCCTTGAAAGTGGTTTTGGAGCTGAAATTCCACTGTCCTTTCAGGCAAATATTCTTTTTGTTATTTGACTCACTATGGGGAGAGAAGAAAAGGGAAAAAGTGGAGAGAGGAGAAGTGAGGAGAGGAGAGGAGAGGAGAGGAGAGGAGAGGAGAGGAGAGGAGAGGAGAGGAGAGGAGAGGAGAGGAGAGGAGAGGAGAGGAGAGGAGAGGAGAGGAGAGGAGAGGAGAGGAGAGGAGATGAAATAAGGCTGGACAGACAACAAATCCAGACTCTATTTTTGCAAAAAAGGGCCATGCTTAGGTTGATTACTCCCCTGTCTTGTAGGTACAGAGAGTGATTGGGGGCCAGCGTCTCAAGAGCTTCCTCCAAAGGGTGCTGGGCAGAGGGGGGATGGGCGGGGCTGCACATGGGGGCTCTGTCACCCCCACGTCACAATGCCAGCACCCGGCAACGCTGAGGTCACAATGCCCCGGGGCACTATAAAAGGGAGCAGCCTCCCGTGCCCAGCGCCAGAGCTGGCACGGGGGCAGCTCCAACACATCCCCGAGGAAGCACTGGAGCAGCTGGTGGAATCACAGGGCAGGGATGAAGGGAGGAAAACCTTGCATAAGGCTGCTGGAGGTTCTCTGCTGCAAGACAAAGTGTTGACAGAGCCACCACCTTCCAAACTCGTCGGATGCTTTGAAATCCTTCTCAACCGGACTGCAGTGGCAAGAGCAAAGGAGTGTTGCAAGGCAAATTCAAAGGCAAAGGCAAAGGCAAAGGCAAAGGCAAAGGCAAAGGCAAAGGCAAAGGCAAAGGCAAAGGCAAAGGCAAGGCAAAGGCAAAGGCAAAGGCAAAGGCAAAGGCAAAGGCAAAGGCAAAGGCAAAGGCAAAGGCAAAGGCAAGGCAAAGGCAAGGCAAAGTCAAAGGCAAGGCAAAGGCAAAGGCAAAGGCAAAGGCAAAGGCAAAGGCAAGGCAAGGCAAGGCAAGGCAAGGCAAGGCAAGGCAAGGAAAGGCAAAAAGTGGAGAGAGGAGAAGTGAGGATAGGAGAGGAGAGGAGAGGAGAGGATAGGAGAGGAGAGGAGAGGAGAGGAGAGGAGAGGAGAGGAGAGGAGAGGAGAGGAGAGGAGAGGAGAGGAGAGGAGAGGAGAGGAGAGGAGAGGAGAGGAGAGGAGAGGAGAGGAGAGAGAGGAGAGGAGAGGAGAGGAGAGGAGAGGAGAGGAGAGGAGAGGAGAGGAGAGGAGAGGAGAGGAGAGGAGAGGAGAGGAGAGGAGAGGAGAGGAGAGGAGAGGAGAGGAGAGGAGAGGAGAGGAGAGGAGAGGAGAGGAGAGGAGAGGAGAGGAGAGGAGAGGAGAGGAGAGGAGAGGAGAGGAGAGGAGAGGAGAGGAGAGGAGATGAAATAAGGCTGGACAGACAACAAATCCAGACTCTATTTTTGCAAAAAAGGGCCATGGTTAGGTTGATTACTCCCCTGTCTTGTAGGTACAGAGAGTGATAGGGGGCCAGCGTCTCAAGGGCTTCCTCCAAAGGGTGCTGGGCAGAGGGGGGATGGGCGGGGCTGCACATGGGGGCTCTGTCACCCCCACGTCACAATGCCAGCACCCGGCAACGCTGAGGTCACAATGCCCCGGGGCACTATAAAAGGGAGCAGCCTCCCGTGCCCAGCGCCAGAGCTGGCCCAGGGGCAGCTCCAACACATCCCCGAGGAAGCACTGGAGCAGCTGGCGGAATCACAGGGCAGGGATGAAGGGAGGAAGACCTTGCATGAGGCTGCTGGAGGTTCTCTGCTGCAAGACAACCTGTTGACAGACCTTCCAAACTCATCGGATGCTTTGAAATCCTTCTCAACCGGATTGCAGTGGCAAGAGCAAAGGAGTGTTGCAAGGCAAAGGCAAGGCAAAGGCAAAGGCAAGGCAAAGGCAAGGCAAGGCAAAAGCAAGGCAAGGCGAAGGCAAGGCAAGGCAAAGGCAAGGCAAGGCAAAGGCAAGGCAAGGCAAAGGTAAGGCAAGGCAAGGCAAGGCAAGGCAAGGAAAGGCAAGGCAAGGCAAGGCAAGGCAAGGCAAGGCAAAAAGTGGAGAGAGGAGAGGTGAAGAGAGGAGAGGAGAGGAGAGGAGAGGAGAGGAGAGGAGAGGAGAGGAGAGGAGAGGAGAGGAGAGGAGAGGAGAGGAGAGGAGAGGAGAGGCGAGGCGAGGCGAGGCGAGGCGAGGCGAGGCGAGGCGAGGCGAAGCGAGGCGAGGCGAGGCGAGGCGAGGCGAGGCGAGGCGAGGCGAGGCGAGGCGAGGCGAGGCGAGGCGAGGCGAGGCGAGGCGAGGCGAGGAGAGGAGAGGAGAGGAGAGGAGAGGAGAGGAGAGGAGAGGAGAGGAGAGGAGAGGAGATGAAATAAGGCTGGACAGACAACAAATCCAGACTATTTTTGCAAAAAAGGGACATGGTTAGGTTGATTACTCCCCTGTCTTGTAGGTACAGAGAGTGATTGGGGGCCAGCGTCTCAAGGGCTTCCTCCAAAGGGTGCTGGGCAGAGGGGGGATGGGCGGGGTTGCACATGGGGGCTCTGTCACCCCCACGTCACAATGCCAGCACCCGGCAACGCTGAGGTCACAATGCCCCGGGGCACTATAAAAGGGAGCAGCCTCCCGTGCCCAGCGCCAGAGCTGGCCCGGGGGCAGCTCCAACACATCCCCGAGGAAGCACTGGAGCAGCTGGTGGAATCACAGGGCGGGAATGAAAGGAGGAAGACCTTGCATGAGGCTGCTGGAGGTTCTCTGCTGCAAGACAACCTGTTGAAAGAGCCACAACCTTCCAAACTCGTCAGATGCTTTCAAATCCTTCTCAACCGGATTGCAGTGGCAAGAGCAAAGGAGTGTTGCAAGGCAAAGGCAAAGGCAAAGGCAAAGGCAAAGGCAAAGGCAAAGGCAAAGGCAAAGGCAAAGGCAAAGGCAAAGGCAAAGGCAAAGGCAAAGGCAAAGGCAAAGGCAAAGGCAAAGGCAAAGGCAAAGGCAAGGCAAAGGCAAAGGCAAGGCAAGGCAAGGCAAAGGCAAGGCAAAGGCAAAGGCAAAGGCAAAGGCAAAGGCAAAGGCAAAGGCAAAGGCAAGGCAAAAAGTGGAGAGAGGAGAAGAGAGGAGAGGAGAGGAGAGGAGAGGAGAGGAGAGGAGAGGAGAGGAGAGGAGAGGAGAGGAGAGGAGAGGAGAGGAGAGGAGAGGAGAGGAGAGGAGAGGAGAGGAGAGGAGAGGAGAGGAGAGGAGAGGAGAGGAGAGGAGAGGAGAGGAGAGGAGAGGAGATGAAATAAGGCTGGACAGACAACAAATCCAGACTCTATTTTTGCAAAAAAGGGCCATGGTTAGGTGGATTACTCCCCTGTCTTGTAGGTACAGAGAGTGATTGGGGGCCAGTGTCTCAAGGGCTTCCTCCAAAGGGTGCTGGGCAGAGGGGGGATGGGCGGGGCTGCACATGGGGGCTCTGTCACCCCCACGTCACAATGCCAGCACCCGGCAACGCTGAGGTCACAATGCCCCGGGGCACTATAAAAGGGAGCAGCCTCCCGTGCCCAGCGCCAGAGCTGGCACGGGGGCAGCTCCAACACATCCCCGAGGAAGCACTGGAGCAGCTGGTGGAATCACAGGGCAGGGATGAAGGGAGGAAGACCTTGCATGAGGCTGCTGGAGGTTCTCTGCTGCAAGACAACCTGTTGACAGAGCCACCATCTTCCAAACTCGTCAGATGCTTTGAAATCCTTCTCAACCGGATTGCAGTGGCAAGAGCAAAGGAGTGTTGCAAGGCAAAGGCAAGGCAAGGCAAGGCAAGGCAAGGCGAAGGCAAAAGCAAGGCAAGGCGAAGGCAAGGCAAGGCAAAGGCAAGGCAAGGCAAAGGCAAGGCAAGGCAAGGCAAGGCAAGGCAAGGCAAGGAAAGGCAAAAAGTGGAGAGAGGAGAGGTGAGGAGAGGAGAGGAGAGGAGAGGAGAGGAGAGGAGAGGAGAGGAGAGGAGAGGAGAGGAGATGGAATAAGGCTGGACAGACAACAAATCCAGACTCTATTTTTGCAAAAAAGGGCCATGGTTAGGTTGATTACTCCCATGTCTTGTAGGTACAGAGAGTGATTGGGGGCCAGCGTCTCAAGGGCTTCCTCCAAAGGGTGCTGGGCAGAGGGGGGATGGGCGGGGCTGCACATGGGGGCTCTGTCACCCCCACGTCACAATGCCAGCACCCGGCAACGCTGAGGTCACAATGCTCCGGGGCACTATAAAAGGCAGCAGCCTCCCGTGCCCAGCGCCAGAGCTGGCCCGGGGGCAGCTCCAACACATCCCCGAGGAAGCACTGGAGCAGCTGGTGGAATCACAGGGCAGGGATGAAGGGAGGAAGACCTTGCATGAGGCTGCTGGAGGTTCTCTGCTGCAAGACAACCTGTTGACAGACCTTCCAAACTCATCGGATGCTTTGAAATCCTTCTCAACCGGATTGCAGTGGCAAGAGCAAAGGAGTGTTGCAAGGCAAAGGCAAAGGCAAAGGCAAAGGCAAAGGCAAAGGCAAAGGCAAAGGCAAAGGCAAAGGCAAAGGCAAAGGCAAAGGCAAAGGCAAAGGCAAGGCAAAGGCAAAGGCAAGGCAAAGGCAAAGGCAAAGGCAAAGGCAAAGGCAAAGGCAAAGGCAAAGCCAAGACAAAAGCAAGGCTAGGCAAGGCAAGGCAAGGCAAGGCAAGGGCAAGACCACAGAAGAAGGAGAAGAAAGGAGAAGAGAGGAGAGGGCAACAAAAGAAAACAAAACTAAAAAAAAAATAAGACTAAATAAAATGAAATAAAATAAATTAAAAAATGAAACAGATGTATCCATTGTGTTGTGTGTCCTTGAAAGTGGTTTTGGAGCTGAAATTCCACTGTCCTTTCAGGCAAATATTCTTTTTGTTATTTGACTCACTATGGGGAGAGAAGAAAAGGGAAAAAGTGGAGAGAGGAGAAGTGAGGAGAGGAGAGGAGAGGAGAGGAGAGGAGAGGAGAGGAGAGGAGAGGAGAGGAGAGGAGAGGAGAGGAGAGGAGAGGAGAGGAGAGGAGAGGAGAGGAGAGGAGAGGAGAGGAGAGGAGAGGAGAGGAGAGGAGAGGAGAGGAAAGGAGAGGAGAGGAGAGGAGATGAAATAAGGCTGGACAGACAACAAATCCAGACTATTTTTGCAAAAAAGGGACATGGTTAGGTTGATTACTCCCCTGTCTTGTAGGTACAGAGAGTGATTGGGGGCCAGCGTCTCAAGGGCTTCCTCCAAAGGGTGCTGGGCAGAGGGGGGATGGGCGGGGTTGCACATGGGGGCTCTGTCACCCCCACGTCACAATGCCAGCACCCGGCAACGCTGAGGTCACAATGCCCCGGGGCACTATAAAAAGGAGCAGCCTCCCGTGCCCAGCGCCAGAGCTGGCCCGGGGGCAGCTCCAACACATCCCCGAGGAAGCACTGGAGCAGCTGGTGGAATCACAGGGCAGGGATGAAGGGAGGAAGACCTTGCATGAGGCTGCTGGAGGTTCTCTGCTGCAAGACAACCTGTTGAAAGAGCCACAACCTTCCAAACTCGTCGGATGCTTTGAAATCCTTCTCAACCGGATTGCAGTGGCAAGAGCAAAGGAGTGTTGCAAGGCAAAGGCAAAGGCAAAGGCAAAGGCAAAGGCAAAGGCAAAGGCAAAGGCAAAGGCAAAGGCAAAGGCAAAGGCAAAGGCAAAGGCAAAGGCAAAGGCAAAGGCAAAGGCAAAGGCAAGGCAAAGGCAAAGGCAAGGCAAAGGCAAGGCAAAGGCAAGGCAAAGGCAAAGGCAAAGGCAAAGGCAAAGGCAAAGGCAAAGGCAAAGGCAAAGGCAAAGGCAAAGGCAAAGGCAAGGCAAAAAGTGGAGAGAGGAGAAGTGAGGAGAGGAGAGGAGAGGAGAGGAGAGGAGAGGAGAGGAGAGGAGAGGAGAGGAGAGGAGAGGAGAGGAGAGGAGAGGAGAGGAGAGGAGAGGAGAGGAGAGGAGAGGAGATGAAATAAGGCTGGACAGACAACAAATCCAGACTCTATTTTTGCAAAAAAGGGCCATGGTTAGGTGGATTACTCCCCTGTCTTGTAGGTACAGAGAGTGATTGGGGGCCAGCGTCTCAAGGGCTTCCTCCAAAGGGTGCTGGGCAGAGGGGGGATGGGCGGGGCTGCACATGGGGGCTCTGTCACCCCCACGTCACAATGCCAGCACCCGGCAACGCTGAGGTCACAATGCCCCGGGGCACTATAAAAGGGAGCAGCCTCCCGTGCCCAGCGCCAGAGCTGGCCCGGGGGCAGCTCCAACACATCCCCGAGGAAGCACTGGAGCAGCTGGTGGAATCACAGGGCAGGGATGAAGGGAGGAAGACCTTGCATGAGGCTGCTGGAGGTTCTCTGCTGCAAGACAACCTGTTGACAGAGCCACCATCTTCCAAACTCGTCGGATGCTTTGAAATCCTTCTCAACCGGATTGCAGTGGCAAGAGCAAAGGAGTGTTGCAAGGCAAAAGCAAGGCAAAGGCAAAGGCAAGGCAAAGGCAAGGCAAGGCAAAAGCAAGGCAAGGCGAAGGCAAGGCAAGGCAAAGGCAAGGCAAGGCAAAGGCAAGGCAAGGCAAAGGTAAGGCAAGGCAAGGCAAGGCAAGGCAAGGCAAAAAGTGGAGAGAGGAGAGGTGAGGTGAGGAGAGGAGAGGAGAGGAGAGGAGAGGAGAGGAGAGGAGAGGAGAGGAGAGGAGAGGAGAGGAGAGGAGAGGAGAGGAGAGGAGATGAAATAAGGCTGGACAGACAACAAATCCAGACTCTATTTTTGCAAAAAAGGGCCATGGTTAGGTTGATTACTCCCCTGTCTTGTAGGTACAGAGAGTGATTGGGGGCCAGCGTCTCAAGGGCTTCCTCCAAAGGGTGCTGGGCAGAGGGGGGATGGGCGGGGCTGCACATGGGGGCTCTGTCACCCCCACGTCACAATGCCAGCACCCGGCAACGCTGAGGTCACAATGCCCCGGGGCACTATAAAAGGGAGCAGCCTCCCGTGCCCAGCGCCAGAGCTGGCCCGGGGGCAGCTCCAACACATCCCCGAGGAAGCCCTGGAGCAGCTGGTGGAATCACAGGGCAGGGATGAAGGGAGGAAGACCTTGCATGAGGCTGCTGGAGGTTCTCTGCTGCAAGACAACCTGTTGACAGACCTTCCAAACTCATCGGATGCTTTGAAATCCTTCTCAACCGGATTGCAGTGGCAAGAGCAAAGGAGTGTTGCAAGGCAAAGGCAAAGGCAAAGGCAAAGGCAAAGGCAAAGGCAAAGGCAAAGGCAAAGTCAAAGGCAAAGGCAAAGGCAAAGGCAAAGGCAAAGGCAAAGGCAAAGGCAAGGCAAAGGCAAAGGCAAGGCAAGGCAAGGCAAAGGCAAGGCAAAGGCAAAGGCAAAGGCAAAGGCAAAGGCAAAGGCAAAGGCAAGGCAAAAAGTGGAGAGAGGAGAAGTGAGGAGAGGAGAGGAGAGGAGAGGAGGAGAGGAGAGGAGAGGAGAGGAGAGGAGAGGAGAGGAGAGGAGAGGAGAGGAGAGGAGAGGAGAGGAGAGGAGAGGAGAGGAGAGGAGAGGAGAGGAGAGAGAGGAGAGGAGAGGAGAGGAGAGGAGAGGAGAGGAGATGAAATAAGGCTGGACAGACAACAAATCCAGACTCTATTTTTGCAAAAAAGGGCCATGGTTAGGTGGATTACTCCCCTGTCTTGTAGGTACAGAGAGTGATTGGGGGCCAGCGTCTCAAGGGCTTCCTCCAAAGGGTGCTGGGCAGAGGGGGGATGGGCGGGGCTGCACATGGGGGCTCTGTCACCCCCACGTCACAATGCCAGCACCCGGCAACGCTGAGGTCACAATGCCCCGGGGCACTATAAAAGGGAGCAGCCTCCCGTGCCCAGCGCCAGAGCTGGCCCGGGGGCAGCTCCAACACATCCCAAAGGAAGCACTGGAGCAGCTGGTGGAATCACAGGGCAGGGATGAAGGGAGGAAGACCTTGCATGAGGCTGCTGGAGGTTCTCTGCTGCAAGACAACCTGTTGACAGAGCCACCATCTTCCAAACTCGTCAGATGCTTTGAAATCCTTCTCAACCGGATTGCAGTGGCAAGAGCAAAGGAGTGTTGCAAGGCAAAGGCAAAGGCAAGGCAAAGGCAAGGCAAGGCAAAAGCAAGGCAAGGCGAAGGCAAGGCAAGGCAAAGGCAAGGCAAGGCAAAGGCAAGGCAAGGCAAAGGTAAGGCAAGGCAAGGCAAGGCAAGGCAAGGCAAAAAGTGGAGAGAGGAGAGGAGAGGAGAGGAGAGGTGAGGAGAGGAGAGGAGAGGAGAGGAGAGGAGAGGAGAGGAGAGGAGAGGAGAGGAGAGGAGAGGAGAGGAGAGGAGAGGAGAGGAGAGGAGAGGAGAGGAGAGGAGAGGAGAGGAGAGGAGAGGAGAGGAGAGGAGAGGAGAGGAGATGAAATAAGGCTGGACAGACAACAAATCCAGACTCTATTTTTGCAAAAAAGGGCCATGGTTAGGTTGATTACTCCCCTGTCTTGTAGGTACAGAGAGTGATTGGGGGCCAGCGTCTCAAGGGCTT
The DNA here is from genome assembly GCF_036013475.1 of Columba livia. Classification (NCBI taxonomy): domain Eukaryota; kingdom Metazoa; phylum Chordata; class Aves; order Columbiformes; family Columbidae; genus Columba; species Columba livia. Next base: position 25,185 of record NW_027043575.1, on the reverse strand, counting down.
CCTCCAAAGGGTGCTGGGCAGAGGGGGGATGGGCGGGGCTGCACATGGGGGCTCTGTCACCCCCACATCACAATGCCAGCACCCAGCAACGCTGAGGTCACAATGCCCCGGGGCACCATAAAAGGGAGCAGCCTCCCGTGCCCAGCGCCAGAGCTGGCCCGGGGGCAGCTCCAACACATCCCCGAGGAAGCACTGGAGCAGCTGGTGGAATCACAGGGCAGGGATGAAGGGAGGAAGACCTTGCATGAGGCTGCTGGAGGTTCTCTGCTGCAAGACAACCTGTTGACAGACCTTCCAAACTCATCGGATGCTTTGAAATCCTTCTCAACCGGATTGCAGTGGCAAGAGCAAAGGAGTGTTGCAAGGCAAAGGCAAAGGCAAAGGCAAAGGCAAAGGCAAAGGCAAAGGCAAAGGCAAAGGCAAAGGCAAAGGCAAAGGCAAAGGCAAAGGCAAAGGCAAAGGCAAAGGCAAGGCAAAGGCAAAGGCAAAGGCAAGGAAAAGGCAAAGGCAAAGGCAAAGGCAAAGGCAAAGGCAAAGCCAAGGCAAAAGCAAGGCAAGGAAAGGCAAGGCAAGGCAAGGCAAGGCAAGGGCAAAGGCAAGACCACAGAAGAAGGAGAAGAAAGGAGAAGAGAGGAGAGGGCAACAAAAGAAAACAAAACTAAAAAAAAAATAAGACTAAATAAAATGAAATAAAATAAATTAAAAAATGAAACAGATGTATCCATTGTGTTGTGTGTCCTTGAAAGTGGTTTTGGAGCTGAAATTCCACTGTCCTTTCAGGCAAATATTCTTTTTGTTATTTGACTCACTATGGGGAGAGAAGAAAAGGGAAAAAGTGGAGAGAGGAGAAGAGAGAGAGGAGAGGAGAGGAGAGGAGAGGAGAGGAGAGGAGAGGAGAGGAGAGGAGAGGAGAGGAGAGGAGAGGAGAGGAGAGGAGAGGAGAGGAGAGGAGAGGAGAGGAGAGGAGAGGAGAGGAGAGGAGAGGAGAGGAGAGGAGAGGAGAGGAGATGAAATAAGGCTGGACAGACAACAAATCCAGACTCTCTTTTTGCAAAAAAGGGCCATGGTTAGGTTGATTACTCCCCTGTCTTGTAGGTACAGAGAGTGATTGGGGGCCAGCGTCTCAAGGGCTTCCTCCAAAGGGTGCTGGGCAGAGGGGGGATGGACGGGGTTGCACATGGGGGCTCTGTCACCCCCACGTCACAATGCCAGCACCCGGCAACGCTGAGGTCACAATGCCCCGGGGCACTATAAAAGGGAGCAGCCTCCCGTGCCCAGCGCCAGAGCTGGCCCGGGGGCAGCTCCAACACATCCCCGAGGAAGCACTGGAGGAGCTGGTGGAATCACAGGGCAGGGATGAAGGGAGGAAGACCTTGCATGAGGCTGCTGGAGGTTCTCTGCTGCAAGACAACCTGTTGACAGAGCCACCACCTTCCAAACTCGTCAGATGCTTTGAAATCCTTCTCAACCGGATTGCAGTGGCAAGAGCAAAGGAGTTTTGCAAGGCAAAGGCAAGGCAAAGGCAAAGGCAAGGCAAAGGCAAGGCAAGGCAAGGCAAAGGCAAGGCAAGGCAAAGGCAAGGCAAGGCAAAGGTAAGGCAAGGCAAGGCAAGGCAAGGCAAGGCAAGAGCAAGCAGGCATGGCAAGGCAAGGGAAGGCAAGGCAAGGCAAGGCAAAAAGTGGAGAGAGGAGAAGTGAGGAGAGGAGAGGAGAGGAGAGGAGAGGAGAGGAGAGGAGAGGAGAGGAGAGGAGAGGAGAGGAGAGGAGAGGAGAGGAGAGGAGAGGAGAGGAGAGGAGAGGAGAGGAGAGGAGAGGAGAGGAGAGGAGAGGAGAGGAGAGGAGAGGAGAGGAGAGGAGAGGAGAGGAGAGGAGAGAGAGGAGAGGAAATAAGGCTGGACAGACAACAATTCCAGACTATTTTTGCAAAAAAGGGTCATGGTTAGGTTCATTACTCCCCTGTCTTGTAGGTACAGAGAGTGATTGGGGGCCAGCGTCTCAAGGGCTTCCTCCAAAGGGTGCTGGGCAGAGGGGGGATGGGCGGGGCTGCACATGGGGCTCTGTCACCCCCACGTCACAATGCCAGCACCCGGCAACGCTGAGGTCACAATGCCCCGGGGCACTATAAAAGGGAGCAGCCTCCCGTGCCCAGCGCCAGAGCTGGCCCGGGGGCAGCTCCAACACATCCCGAGGAAGCACTGGAGCAGCTGGTGGAATCACAGGGCAGGGATGAAGGGAGGAAGACCTTGCATGAGGCTGCTGGAGGTTCTCTGCTGCAAGTCAACCTGTTGACAGTGCCACCACCTTCCAAACTCGTCGGATGCTTTGAAATCCTTCTCAACCGGATTGCAGTGGCAAGAGCAAAGGAGTGTTGCAAGGCAAAGGCAAAGGCAAAGGCAAAGGCAAAGGCAAAGGCAAAGGCAAAGGCAAAGGCAAAGGCAAAGGCAAATGCAAGGCAAAGGCAAAGGCAAGGCAAGGCAAGGCAAAGGCAAGGCAAAGGCAAAGGCAAGGCAAAGGCAAAGGCAAAGGCAAAGGAAAAGGCAAGGCAAGGCAAGGCAAGGCAAGGCAAGGCAAGGCAAGGCAAAAAGTGGAGAGAGGAGAAGAGAGGAGAGGAGAGGAGAGGAGAGGAGAGGAGAGGAGAGGAGAGGAGAGGAGAGGAGAGGAGAGGAGAGGAGAGGAGAGGAGAGGAGAGGAGAGGAGAGGAGAGGAGAGGAGAGGAGAGGAGGAGAGGAGAGGAGAGGAGAGGAGAGGAGAGGAGAGGAGAGGAGAGGAGAGGAGAGGAGAGGAGAGGAGAGGAGAGGAGAGGAGAGGAGAGGAGAGGAGAGGAGAGGAGAGGAGAGGAGAGGAGAGGAGAGGAGAGGAGAGGAGATGAAATAAGGCTGGACAGACAACAAATCCAGACTCTATTTTTGCAAAAAAGGGCCATGGTTAGGTTGATTACTCCCCTGTCTTGTAGGTACAGAGAGTGATTGGGGGCCAGCGTCTCAAGAGATTCCTCCAAAGGGTGCTGGGCAGAGGGGGGATGGGCGGGGCTGCACATGGGGGCTCTGTCACCCCCACGTCACAATGCCAGCACCCGGCAACGCTGAGGTCACAATGCCCCGGGGCAGTATAAAAGGGAGCAGCCTCCCTTGCCCAGCGCCAGAGCTGGCCCGGGAGCAGCTCCAACACATCCCCGAGGAAGCACTGGAGCAGCTGGTGGAATCACAGGGCAGGGATGAAGGGAGGAAAAACTTGCATGAGGCTGCTGGGGGTTCTCTGCTGCAAGACAACCTGTTGACAGAGCCACCACCTTCCAAACTCGTCGGATGCTTTGAAATCCTTCTCAACCGGATTGCAGTGGCAAGAGCAAAGGAGTGTTGCAAGGCAAAGGCAAAGGCAAAGGCAAAGGCAAAGGCAAAGGCAAAGGCAAAGGCAAAGGCAAAGGCAAAGGCAAAGCAAAGGCAAAGGCAAAGGCAAAGGCAAAGGCAAAGGCAAAGGCAAAGGCAAAGGCAAAGGCAAAGGCAAAGCCAAGGCAAAGGCAAAGGCAAAGGCAAAGGCAAAGCCAAGGCAAAAGCAAGGCAAGGCAAGGCAAGGCAAAGCAAGGCAAGGCAAGGCAAGGCAAAGCAAGGCAAGGCAAGGCAAGGCAAGGCAAAGGCAAGACCACAGAAGAAGGAGAAGAAAGGAGAAGAGAGGAGAGGGCAACAAAAGGAAACAAAACTAAAAAAAAAATAAGACTAAATAAAATGAAATAAAATTAATTAAAAAATGAAACAGATGTATCCATTGTGTTGTGTGTCCTTGAAAGTGGTTTTGGAGCTGAAATTCCACTGTCTTTTCAGGCAAATATTCTTTTTGTTATTTGACTCACTATGGGGAGAGAAGAAAAGGGAAAAAGTGGAGAGAGGAGAAGTGAGGAGAGGAGAGGAGAGGAGAGGAGAGGAGAGGAGAGGAGAGGAGAGGAGAGGAGAGGAGAGGAGAGGAGAGGAGAGGAGAGGAGAGGAGAGGAGAGGAGAGGAGAGGAGAGGAGAGGAGAGGAGATGAAATAAGGCTGGACAGACAACAAATCCAGACTCTATTTTTGCAAAAAAGGGCCGTGGTTAGGTTGATTACTCCCCTGTCTTCTAGGTACAGAGAGTGATTGGGGGCCAGCGTCTCAAGGGCTTCCTCCAAAGGGTGCTGGGCAGAGGGGGGATGGGCGGGGCTGCACATGGGGGCTCTGTCACCCCCACGTCACAATGCCAGCACCCGGCAACGCTGAGGTCACAATGCCCCAGGGCACTATAAAAGGGAGCAGCCTCCCGTGCCCAGCGCCAGAGCTGGCCCGGGGGCAGCTCCAACACATCCCCGAGGAAGCACTGGAGCAGCTGGTGGAATCACAGGGCAGGGATGAAGGGAGGAAGACCTTGCATGAGGCTGCTGGAGGTTCTCTGCTGCAAGACAACCTGTTGACAGACCTTCCAAACTCGTCGGATACTTTGAAATCCTTCTCAACCGGATTGCAGTGGCAAGAGCAAAGGAGTGTTGCAAGGCAAAGGCAAAGGCAAAGGCAAAGGCAAAGGCAAAGGCAAAGGCAAAGGCAAAGGCAAAGGCAAAGGCAAAGGCAAGGCAAGGCAAGGCAAGGCAAAGCAAGGCAAGGCAAGGCAAGGCAAGGCAAAGGCAAGACCACAGAAGAAGGAGAAGAAAGGAGAAGAGAGGAGAGGGCAACAAAAGAAAACAAAACTAAAAAAAAAATAAGACTAAATAAAATGAAATAAAATAAATTAAAATATGAAACAGATGTATCCATTGTGTTGTGTGTCCTGGAAAGTGGTTTTGGAGCTGAAATTCCACTGTCTTTTCAGGCAAATATTCTTTTTGTTATTTGACTCACTATGGGGAGAGAAGAAAAGGGAAAAAGTGGAGAGAGGAGAAGTGAGGAGAGGAGAGGAGAGGAGAGGAGAGGAGAGGAGAGGAGAGGAGAGGAGAGGAGAGGAGAGGAGAGGAGAGGAGAGGAGAGGAGAGGAGAGGAGAGGAGATGAAATAAGGCTGGACAGACAACAAATCCAGACTCTATTTTTGCAAAAAAGGGCCATGGTTAGGTTGATTACTCCCCTGTCTTGTAGGTACAGAGAGTGATTGGGGGCCAGCGTCTCAAGAGCTTCCTCCAAAGGGTGCTGGGCAGAGGGGGGATGGGCGGGGCTGCACATGGGGGCTCTGTCACCCCCACGTCACAATGCCAGCACCCGGCAACGCTGAGGTCACAATGCCCTGGGGCACTATAAAAGGGAGCAGCCTCCCTTGCCCAGCGCCAGAGCTGGCCCGGGGGCAGCTCCAACACATCCCCGAGGAAGCACTGGAGCAGCTGGTGGAATCACAGGGCAGGGATGAAGGGAGGAAAACCTTGCATGAGGCTGCTGGAGGTTCTCTGCTGCAAGACAACCTGTTGACAGAGCCACCACCTTCCAAACTCGTCGGATGCTTTGAAATCCTTCTCAACCGGATTGCAGTGGCAAGAGCAAAGGAGTGTTGCAAGGCAAAGGCAAAGGCAAAGGCAAAGGCAAAGGCAAAGGCAAAGGCAAAGGCAAGGCAAAGGCAAAGGCAAAGGCAAGGCAAAGGCAAGGGCAAAGGCAAAGGCAAAGGCAAAGGCAAAGGCAAAGGCAAAGGCAAAGGCAAAGGCAAAGGGAAGTCAAAGGCAAGGCAAGGCAAGGCAAGGCAAGGCAAGGCAAGGCAAGGCAAGGCAAGGCAAGGCAAAGGCAAGACCACAGAAGAAGGAGAAGAAAGGAGAAGAGAGGAGAGGGCAACAAAAGAAAACAAAACTAAAAAAAAATAAGACTAAATAAAATGAAATAAAATAAATTAAAAAATGAAACAGATGTATCCATTGTGTTGTGTGTCCTTGAAAATGGTTTTGGAGCTGAATTCCACTGTCCTTTCAGGCAAATATTCTTTTTGTTATTTGACTCACTATGGGGAGAGAAGAAAAGGGAAAAAGTGGAGAGAGGAGAAGTGAGGAGAGGAGAGGAGAGGAGAGGAGAGAGAGGAGAGGAGAGAGAGGAGAGGAGAGGAGAGGAAGGAGAGGAGAGAGAGGAGAGGAAGGAGGAGAGGAGAGGAGAGGAGAGGAGAGGAGAGGGAGAGGAGAGGAGAGGAGAGGAGAGGAGAGGAGAGGAGGAGAGGAGAGTGAAATAAGGCTGGACAGACAACAAATCCAGACTCTATTTTTGCAAAAAAGGGCCATGGTTAGGTTGATTACTCCCCTGTCTTGTAGGTACAGAGAGTGATTGGGGGCCAGCGTCTCAAGGGGCTTCCTCCAAAGGGTGCTGGGCAGAGGGGGGATGGGCGGGGCTGCACATGGGGGCTCTGTCACCCCCACGTCACAATGCCAGCACCCGGCAACGCTGAGGTCACAATGCCCCGGGGCACTATAAAAGGGAGCAGCCTCCCGTGCCCAGCGCCAGAGCTGGCCCGGGGGCAGCTCCAACACATCCCCGAGGAAGCACTGGAGCAGCTGGTGGAATCACAGGGCAGGGATGAAGGGAGGAAGACTTGCATGAGGCTGCTGGAGGTTCTCTGCTGCAAGACAACCTGTTGACAGACCTTCCAAACTCATCGGATGCTTTGAAATCCTTCTCAACCGGATTGCAGTGGCAAGAGCAAAGGAGTGTTGCAAGGCAAAGACAAAGCAAAGGCAAAGGCAAAGGCAAAGGCAAAGGCAAAAGCAAAGGCAAAGGCAAAGGCAAAGGCAAGGCAAAGGCAAAGGCAAAGGCAAGGCAAAGGCAAAGGCAAAGGCAAAGGCAAAGGCAAAGCCAAGGCGAAAGCAAGGCAAGGCAAGGCAAGGCAAGGCAAGGCAAGGCAAGGCAAAGGCAAGACCACAGAAGAAGGAGAAGAAAGGAGAAGAGAGGAGAGGGCAACAAAAGAAAACAAAACTAAAAAAAAAAATAAGACTAAATAAAATGAAATAAAATAAATTAAAAAATGAAACAGATGTATCCAATGTGTTGTGTGTCCTTGAAAGTGGTTTTGGAGCTGAAATTCCACTGTCCTTTCAGGCAAATATTCTTTTTGTTATTTGACTCACTATGGGGAGAGAAGAAAAGGGAAAAAGTGGAGAGAGGAGAAGTGAGGAGAGGAGAAGAGAGGAGAGGAGAGGAGAGGAGAGGAGAGGGGAGGAGAGGAGAGAGAGAGGAGAGGAGAGGAGAGGAGAGGAGAGGAGAGGAGAGGAGAGGAGAGGAGAGGAGAGGAGAGGAGAGGAGAGGAGAGGAGAGGAGAGGAGAGGAGAGGAGAGGAGAGGAGAGGAGAGGAGAGGAGAGGAGAGGAGAGGAGAGGAGAGGAGAGGAGAGGAGAGGAGAGGAGAGGAGAGGAGAGGAGGGAGAGGAGAGGAGAGGAGATGAAATAAGGCTGGACAGACAACAAATCCAGAGTCTATTTTTGCAAAAAAGGGCCATGGTTAGGTTGATTACTCCCCTGTCTTGTAGGTACAGAGAGTGATTGGGGGCCAGCGTCTCAAGGGCTTCCCGCAAAGGGTGCTGGGCAGAGGGGGGATGGGCGGGGCTGCACATGGGGGCTCTGTCACCCCCACGTCACAATGCCAGCACCCGGCAACGCTGAGGTCACAATGCCCCGGGGCACTATCAAAGGGAGCAGCCTCCCGTGCCCAGCGCCAGAGCTGGCCCGGGGGCAGCTCCAACACATCCCCGAGGAAGCACTGGAGCAGCTGATGGAATCACAGGG
>NW_027043575.1:0-12500 GCF_036013475.1 Columba livia | reverse complement strand
GCAAATATTCTTTTTGTTATTTGACTCACTATGGGGAGAGAAGAAAAGGGAAAAAGTGGAGAGAGGAGAATTGAGGAGAGGAGAGGAGAGGAGAGGAGAGGAGAGGAGAGGAGAGGAGAGAGAGGAGAGGAGAGGAGAGGAGAGGAGAGGAGAGGAGAGGAGAGGAGAGGAGAGGAGAGGAGAGGAGAGGAGAGGAGAGGAGAGGAGAGGAGAGGAGAGGAGAGGAGAGGAGAGGAGAGGAGAGGAGAGGAGATGAAATAAGGCTGGTCAGACAACAAATCCAGACTCTATTTTTGCAAAAAAGGGCCATGGTTGGGTTGATTACTCCCCTGTCTTGTAGGTACAGAGAGTGATTGGGGGCCAGCGTCTCAAGGGCTTCCTCCAAAGGGTGCTGGGCAGAGGGGGGATGGGCGGGGCTGCACATGGGGGCTCTGTCACCCCCACGTCACAATGCCAGCACCCGGCAACGCTGAGGTCACAATGCCCCGGGGCACTATAAAAGGGAGCAGCCTCCCGTGCCCAGCGCCAGATCTGGCCCGGGGGCAGCTCCAACACATCCCCGAGGAAGCACTGGAGCAGCTGGTGGAATCACAGGGCAGGGATGAAGGGAGGAAGACCTTGCATGAGGCTGCTGGAGGTTCTCTGCTGCAAGACAACGTGTTGACAGAGCCACCACCTTCCAAACTCGTCGGATGCTTTGAAATCCTTCTCAACCGGATTGCAGTGGCAAGAGCAAAGGAGTGTTGCAAGGCAAAGGCAAAGGCAAAGGCAAAGGCAAAGGCAAAGGCAAAGGCAAAGGCAAAGGCAAAGGCAAAGGCAAGGCAAAGGCAAAGGCAAAGGCAAAGGCAAAGGCAAAGGCAAGGAAAAGGCAAGGCAAGGCAAGGCAAGGCAAGGCAAGGCAAGGCAAGGCAAAGGCAAGACCACAGAAGAAGGAGAAGAAAGGAGAAGAGAGGAGAGGGCAACAAAAGAAAACAAAACTAAAAAAAATAAGACTAAATAAAATGAAATAAAATAAATTAAAAAATGAAACAGATGTATCCATTGTGTTGTGTGTCCTTGAAAGTGGTTTTGGAGCTGAAATTTCATTGTCCTTTCAGGCAAATATTCTTTTTGTTATTTGACTCACTATGGGGAGAGAAGAAAAGGGAAAAAGTGGAGAGAGGAGAAGTGAGGAGAGGAGAGGAGAGGAGAGGAGAGGAGAGGAGAGGAGAGGAGAGGAGAGGAGAGGAGAGGAGAGGAGAGGAGAGGAGAGGAGAGGAGAGGAGAGGAGAGGAGATGAAATAAGGCTGGTCAGACAACAAATCCAGACTCTATTGTTGCAAAAAAGGGCCATGGTTAGGTTGATTACTCCCCTGCCTTGTAGGTACAGAGAGTGATTGGGGGCCAGCGTCTCAAGGGCTTCCTCCAAAGGGTGCTGGGCAGAGGGGGGATGGGCGGGGCTGCACATGGGGGCTCTGTCACCCCCACGTCACAATGCCAGCACCCAGCAACGCTGAGGTCACAATGCCCCGGGGCACTATAAAAGGGAGCAGCCTCCCGTGCCCAGCGCCAGAGCTGGCCCGGGGGCAGCTCCAACACATCCCCGATGAAGCACTGGAGCAGCTGGTGGAATCACAGGGCAGGGATGAAGGGAGGAAGACCTTGCATGAGGCTGCTGGAGGTTCTCTGCTGCAAGACAACGTGTTGACAGAGCCACCACCTTCCAAACTCGTCGGATGCTTTGAAATCCTTCTCAACCGGAATGCAGTGGCAAGAGCAAAGGAGTGTTGCAAGGCAAAGGCAAGGCAAAGGCAAGGCAAAGGCAAGGCAAAGGCAAAGGCAAAGGCAAAGGCAAGGCAAAGGCAAGGCAAAGGCAAAGGCAAAGGCAAGGCAAGGGCAAGGCAAGGCAAGGCAAGGCAAGGCAAGGCAAGGCAAGGGCAAGGCAAGGCAAGGCATGGCAAGGCAAGGCAAGGGCAAGGCAAGGGCAAGGCAAGGCAAGGCAAGGCAAGGCAAGGCAAGGCAAGGCACGGCAAGGCAAGGCAAGGCAAGGCAAGGCAAGGCAAGGCAAGGCAAAGCAATGCAAGGCAAGGCAAGGCAAGGCAAGGCAAGACAAGGCAAGGCAAGGCAAGGCAAAAAGTGGAGAGAGGAGAAGAGAGGAGAGGAGAGGAGAGGAGAGGAGAGGAGAGGAGAGGAGAGGAGAGGAGAGGAGAGAGGAGAGGAGAGGAGAGGAGAGGAGAGGAGAGGAGAGGAGAGGAGAGGAGAGGAGAGGAGAGGAGAGGAGAGGAGAGGAGAGGAGAGGAGATGAAATAAGGCTGGACAGACAGCAAATCCAGACTCTATTTTTGCAAAAAAGGGCCATGGTTAGGTTGATTACTCCCTGTCTTGTAGGTACAGAGAGTGATTCGGGGATAGCGGCTCAAGGGCTTCCTCCAAAGGGTGCTGGGCAGAGGGGGGATGGGCGGGGCTGCACATGGGGGCTCTGTCACCCCCACGTCACAATGCCAGCACCCAGCAACGCTGAGGTCACAATGCCCCGGGGCACTATAAAAGGGAGCAGCCTCCCGTGCCCAGCGCCAGAGCTGGCCGGGGGGCAGCTCCAACACATCCCCGAGGAAGCACTGGAGCAGCTGGTGGAATCACAGGGCAGGGATGAAGGTAGGAAGACCTTGCATGAGGCTGCTGGAGGTTCTCTGCTGCAAGACAACGTGTTGACAGAGCCACCACCTTCCAAACTCGTCGGATGCTTTGAAATCCTTCTCAACCGGTTGCAGTGGCAAGAGCAAAGGAGTGTTGCAAGGCAAAGGCAAGGCAAAGGCAAGGCAAAGGCAAAGGCAAGGCAAAGGCAAAGGCAAAGGCAAAGGCAAAGGCAAAGGCAAAGGCAAAGGCAAAGGCAAGGCAAAGGCAAGGCAAGGGCAAGGCAAGGCAAGGCAAGGCAAGGCAAGGCAAGGGCAAGGCAAGGCAAGGCAAGGGCAAGGCAAGGCAAGGCAAGGGCAAGGCAAGGCAAGGCAAGGGCAAGGCAAGGCAAGGCAAGGCAAGGGCAAGGCAAGGCAAGGCAAGGCAAGGCAAGTCAAGGCAAGGCACGGCAAGGCAAGGCAAGGCAAGGCAAGGCAAGGTAAGGCAAGGCAAGGCAAGGCAATGCAAGGCAAGGAAAGGCAAGGCAAAAAGTGGAGAGAGGAGAGGAGAGGAGAGGAGAGGAGAGGAGAGGAGAGGAGAGGAGAGGAGAGGAGAGGAGAGGAGAGGAGAGGAGAGGAGAGGAGAGGAGAGGAGAGGAGAGGAGAGGAGAGGAGAGGAGAGGAGAGGAGAGGAGAGGAGAGGAGAGGAGAGGAGAGGAGAGGAGAGGAGAGGAGAGGAGAGGAGAGGAGAGGAGAGGAGAGGAGAGGAGAGGAGAGGAGAGGAGAGGAGAGGAGAGGAGAGGAGAGGAGAGGAGAGGAGAGGAGAGGAGAGGAGGGGAGAGGAGAGGAGGGGAGAGGAGAGGGAGGGGAGAGGAGAGGAGGGGAGGGGAGGGGAGGGGAGGGGAGGGGAGGGAGGGGAGAGGAGGGGAGAGGAGAGGAGAGGAGAGGAGAGGAGAGGAGAGGAGAGGAGAGGAGAGGAGAGGAGAGGAGAGGAGAGGAGAGGAGAGGAGATGAAATAAGGCTGGACAGACAACAAATCCAGACTCTATTTTTGCAAAAAAGGGCCATGGTTAGGTTGATTACTCCCCTGTCTTGTAGGTACAGAGAGTGATTGGGGGCCAGCGTCTCAAGGGCTTCCTCCAAAGGGTGCTGGGCAGAGGGGGGATGGGCGGGGCTGCACATGGGGGCTCTGTCACCCCCACGTCACAATGCCAGCACCCGGCAACGCTGAGGTCACAATGCCCCGGGGCACTATAAAAGGGAGCAGCCTCCCGCGCCCAGCGCCAGAGCTGGCCCGGGGGCAGCTCCAACACATCCCCGAGGAAGCACTGGAGCAGCTGGTAGAATCACAGGGCAGGGATGAAGGAGGAAGACCTTGCATGAGGCTGCTGGAGGTTCTCTGCTGCAAGACAACCTGTTGACAGACCTTCCAAACTCATCGGATGCTTTGAAATCCTTCTCAACCGGATTGCAGTGGCAAGAGCAAAGGAGTGTTGCAAGGCAAAGGCAAAGGCAAAGGCAAAGGCAAAGGCAAAGGCAAAGGCAAAGGCAAAGGCAAAGGCAAAGGCAAAGGCAAGGCAAAGGCAAAGGCAAGGCAAAGGCAAAGGCAAAGGCAAAGGCAAAGGCAAGGGAAAGGCAAAGGCAAAGCCAAGGCAAAAGCAAGGCAAGGCAAGGCAAGGCAAGGCAAGGCAAGGCAAGGCAAGGCAAGGCAAGGCAAGGCAAGGCAAGGCAAGGCAAGGCAAGGCAAAGGCAAGACCACAGAAGAAGGAGAAGAAAGGAGAAGAGAGGAGAGGGCAACAAAAGAAAACAAAACTAAAAAAAAAATAGGACTAAATAAAATGAAATAAAATAAATTAAAAAATGAAACAGATGTATCCATTGTGTTGTGTGTCCTTGAAAGTGGTTTTGGAGCTGAAATTCCACTGTCCTTTCAGGCAAATATTCTTTTTGTTATTTGACTCACTATGGGGAGAGAAGAAAAGGGAAAAAGTGGAGAGAGGAGAAGTGAGGAGAGGAGAGGAGAGGAGAGGAGAGGAGAGGAGAGGAGAGGAGAGGAGAGGAGAGGAGAGGAGAGGAGAGGAGAGGAGATGAAATAAGGCTGGACAGACAACAAATCCAGACTCTATTTTTGCAAAAAAGGGCCATGGTTAGGTTGATTACTCCCCTGTCTTGTAGGTACAGAGAGTGATTGGGGGCCAGCGTCTCAAGGGCTTCCTCCAAAGGGTGCTGGGCAGAGGGGGGATGGGCGGGGCTGCACATGGGGGCTCTGTCACCCCCACGTCACAATGCCAGCACCCGGCAACGCTGAGGTCACAATGCCCCGGGGCACAATAAAAGGGAGCAGCCTCCCATGCCCAGCGCCAGAGCTGGCCCGGGGGCAGCTCCAACACATCCCCGAGGAAGCACTGGAGCAGCTGGTGGAATCACAGGGCAGGGATGAAGGGAGGAAGACCTTGCATGAGGCTGCTGGAGGTTCTCTGCTGCAAGACAACCTGTTGACAGAGCCACCACCTTCCAAACTCGTCGGATGCTTTGAAATCCTTCTCAACCGGATTGCAGTGGCAAGAGCAAAGGAGTGTTGCAAGGCAAAGGCAAAGGCAAAGGCAAAGGCAAAGGCAAAGGCAAAGGCAAAGGCAAAGAAAAAGGCAAAGGCAAAGGCAAAGGCAAAGAAAAAGGCAAAGGCAAAGGCAAAGGCAAAGGCAAGGCAAAGGCAAAGGCAAAGGCAAGGCAAAGGAAAGGCAAAGGCAAAGGCAAAGGCAAAGGCAAAGGCAAGGCAAAGGCAAGGCAAGGCAAGGCAAGGCAAGGCAAGGCAAGGCAAGGCAAGGCAAGGCAAAGGCAAGACCACAGAAGAAGGAGAAGAAAGGAGAAGAGAGGAGAGGGCAACAAAAGAAAACAAAACTAAAAAAAAATAAGACTAAATAAAATGAAATAAAATAAATTAAAAATGAAACAGATGTATCCATTCTGTTGTGTGTCCTTGAAAGTGGTTTTGGAGCTGAAATTCCACTGTCCTTTCAGGCAAATATTCTTTTTGTTATTTGACTCACTATGGGGAGAGAAGAAAAGGGAAAAAGTGGAGAGAGGAGAAGTGAGGAGAGGAGAGGAGAGGAGAGGAGAGGAGAGGAGAGGAGAGGAGAGGAGAGGAGAGGAGAGGAGAGGAGAGGAGAGGAGAGGAGAGGAGAGGAGATGAAATAAGGCTGGTCAGACAACAAATCCAGACTCTATTTTTGCAAAAAAGGGCCATGGTTAGGTTGATTACTCCCCTGTCTTGTAGGTACAGAGAGTGATTGGGGGCCAGCGTCTCAAGGGCTTCCTCCAAAGGGTGCTGGGCAGAGGGGGGATGGGCGGGGCTGCACATGGGGGCTCTGTCACCCCCACGTCACAATGCCAGCACCCGGCAACGCTGAGGTCACAATGCCCCGGGGCACTATAAAAGGGAGCAGCCTCCCGTGCCCAGCGCCAGAGCTGGCCCGGGGGCAGCTCCAACACATCCCCGAGGAAGCACTGGAGCAGCTGGTGGAATCACAGGGCAGGGATGAAGGGAGGAAGACCTTGCATGAGGCTGCTGGAGGTTCTCTGCTGCAAGACAACGTGTTGACAGAGCCACCACGTTCCAAACTCGTCGGATGCTTTGAAATCCTTCTCAACCGGATTGCAGTGGCAAGAGCAAAGGAGTGTTGCAAGGCAAAGGCAAAGGCAAAGGCAAAGGCAAAGGCAAAGGCAAAGGCAAAGGCAAAGGCAAAGGCAAAGGCAAGGCAAAGGCAAAGGCAAAGGCAAAGGCAAGGCAAAGGCAAAGGCAAAGGCAAAGGCAAAGGCAAAGGCAAGGGAAAGGCAAAGGCAAAGCCAAGGCAAAAGCAAGGCAAGGCAAGGCAAGGCAAGGCAAGGCAAGGCAAGGCAAGGCAAGGCAAGGCAAGGCAAGGCAAGGCAAGGCAAAGGCAAGACCACAGAAGAAGGAGAAGAAAGGAGAAGAGAGGAGAGGGCAACAAAAGAAAACAAAACTAAAAAAAAAATAGGACTAAATAAAATGAAATAAAATAAATTAAAAAATGAAACAGATGTATCCATTGTGTTGTGTGTCCTTGAAAGTGGTTTTGGAGCTGAAATTCCACTGTCCTTTCAGGCAAATATTCTTTTTGTTATTTGACTCACTATGGGGAGAGAAGAAAAGGGAAAAAGTGGAGAGAGGAGAAGTGAGGAGAGGAGAGGAGAGGAGAGGAGAGGAGAGGAGAGGAGAGGAGAGGAGAGGAGAGGAGAGGAGAGGAGAGGAGAGGAGAGGAGAGGAGAGGAGAGGAGAGGAGAGGAGAGGAGAGGAGATGAAATAAGGCTGGACAGACAACAAATCCAGACTCTATTTTTGCAAAAAAGGGCCATGGTTAGGTTGATTACTCCCCTGTCTTGTAGGTACAGAGAGTGATTGGGGGCCAGCGTCTCAAGGGCTTCCTCCAAAGGGTGCTGGGCAGAGGGGGGATGGGCGGGGCTGCACATGGGGGCTCTGTCACCCCCACGTCACAATGCCAGCACCCGGCAACGCTGAGGTCACAATGCCCCGGGGCACAATAAAAGGGAGCAGCCTCCCATGCCCAGCGCCAGAGCTGGCCCGGGGGCAGCTCCAACACATCCCCGAGGAAGCACTGGAGCAGCTGGTGGAATCACAGGGCAGGGATGAAGGGAGGAAGACCTTGCATGAGGCTGCTGGAGGTTCTCTGCTGCAAGACAACCTGTTGACAGAGCCACCACCTTCCAAACTCGTCGGATGCTTTGAAATCCTTCTCAACCGGATTGCAGTGGCAAGAGCAAAGGAGTGTTGCAAGGCAAAGGCAAAGGCAAAGGCAAAGGCAAAGGCAAAGGCAAAGGCAAAGGCAAAGGCAAAGCAAAGGCAAAGGCAAAGGCAAAGAAAAAGGCAAAGGCAAAGGCAAAGGCAAAGGCAAGGCAAAGGCAAAGGCAAAGGCAAGGCAAAGGAAAGGCAAAGGCAAAGGCAAAGGCAAAGGCAAAGGCAAGGCAAAGGCAAGGCAAGGCAAGGCAAGGCAAGGCAAGGCAAGGCAAGGCAAGGCAAGGCAAGGCAAGGCAAAGGCAAGACCACAGAAGAAGGAGAAGAAAGGAGAAGAGAGGAGAGGGCAACAAAAGAAAACAAAACTAAAAAAAAATAAGACTAAATAAAATGAAATAAAATAAATTAAAAATGAAACAGATGTATCCATTCTGTTGTGTGTCCTTGAAAGTGGTTTTGGTGCTGAAATTCCACTGTCCTTTCAGGCAAATATTCTTTTTGTTATTTGACTCACTATGGGGAGAGAAGAAAAGGGAAAAAGTGGAGAGAGGAGAAGTGAGGAGAGGAGAGGAGAGGAGAGGAGAGGAGAGGAGAGGAGAGGAGAGGAGAGGAGAGGAGAGGAGAGGAGAGGAGAGGAGAGGAGAGGAGAGGAGATGAAATAAGGCTGGTCAGACAACAAATCCAGACTCTATTGTTGCAAAAAAGGGCCATGGTTAGGTTGATTACTCCCCTGCCTTGTAGGTACAGAGAGTGATTGGGGGCCAGCGTCTCAAAGGGCTTCCTCCAAAGGGTGCTGGGCAGAGGGGGGATGGGCGGGGCTGCACATGGGGGCTCTGTCACCCCCACGTCACAATGCCAGCACCCAGCAACGCTGAGGTCACAATGCCCCGGGGCACTATAAAAGGGAGCAGCCTCCCGTGCCCAGCGCCAGAGCTGGCCGGGGGGCAGCTCCAACACATCCCCGAGGAAGCACTGGAGCAGCTGGTGGAATCACAGGGCAGGGATGAAGGTAGGAAGACCTTGCATGAGGCTGCTGGAGGTTCTCTGCTGCAAGACAACGTGTTGACAGAGCCACCACCTTCCAAACTCGTCGGATGCTTTGAAATCCTTCTCAACCGGGTTGCAGTGGCAAGAGCAAAGGAGTGTTGCAAGGCAAAGGCAAGGCAAAGGCAAGGCAAAGGCAAAGGCAAGGCAAAGGCAAAGGCAAAGGCAAAGGCAAAGGCAAAAGGCAAAGGCAAAGGCAAGGCAAGGCAAGGCAAGGCAAGGCAAGGCAAAGCAATGCAAGGCAAGGCAAGGCAAGGCAAGGCAAGACAAGGCAAGGCAAGGCAAGGCAAAAAGTGGAGAGAGGAGAAGAGAGGAGAGGAGAGGAGAGGAGAGGAGAGGAGAGGAGAGGAGAGGAGAGGAGAGGAGAGGAGAGGAGAGGAGAGGAGAGGAGAGGAGAGGAGAGGAGAGGAGAGGAGAGGAGAGGAGAGGAGAGGAGAGGAGAGGAGAGGAGAGGAGAGGAGAGGAGAGGAGAGGAGAGGAGAGGAGAGGAGAGGAGAGGAGATGAAATAAGGCTGGACAGACAGCAAATCCAGACTCTATTTTTGCAAAAAAGGGCCATGGTTAGGTTGATTACTCCCCTGTCTTGTAGGTACAGAGAGTGATTCGGGGATAGCGGCTCAAGGGCTTCCTCCAAAGGGTGCTGGGCAGAGGGGGGATGGGCGGGGCTGCACATGGGGGCTCTGTCACCCCCACGTCACAATGCCAGCACCCAGCAACGCTGAGGTCACAATGCCCCGGGGCACTATAAAAGGGAGCAGCCTCCCGTGCCCAGCGCCAGAGCTGGCCGGGGGGCAGCTCCAACACATCCCCGAGGAAGCACTGGAGCAGCTGGTGGAATCACAGGGCAGGGATGAAGGTAGGAAGACCTTGCATGAGGCTGCTGGAGGTTCTCTGCTGCAAGACAACGTGTTGACAGAGCCACCACCTTCCAAACTCGTCGGATGCTTTGAAATCCTTCTCAACCGGGTTGCAGTGGCAAGAGCAAAGGAGTGTTGCAAGGCAAAGGCAAGGCAAAGGCAAGGCAAAGGCAAAGGCAAGGCAAAGGCAAAGGCAAAGGCAAAGGCAAAGGCAAAGGCAAAGGCAAAGGCAAGGCAAAGGCAAGGCAAGGGCAAGGCAAGGCAAGGCAAGGCAAGGCAAGGCAAGGCAAGGCAAGGGCAAGGCAAGGCAAGGCAAGGGCAAGGCAAGGCAAGGCAAGGGCAAGGCAAGGCAAGGCAAGGGCAAGGCAAGGCAAGGCAAGGCAAGGGCAAGGCAAGGCAAGGCAAGGCAAGGCAAGTCAAGGCAAGGCACGGCAAGGCAAGGCAAGGCAAGGCAAGGCAAGGCAAGGTAAGGCAAGGCAAGGCAAGGCAATGCAAGGCAAGGAAAGGCAAGGCAAAAAGTGGAGAGAGGAGAGGAGAGGAGAGGAGAGGAGAGGAGAGGAGAGGAGAGGAGAGGAGAGGAGAGGAGAGGAGAGGAGAGGAGAGGAGAGGAGAGGAGAGGAGAGGAGAGGAGAGGAGAGGAGAGGAGAGGAGAGGAGAGGAGAGGAGAGGAGAGGAGAGGAGAGGAGAGGAGAGGAGAGGAGAGGAGAGGAGAGGAGAGGAGAGGAGAGGAGAGGAGGGGAGAGGAGAGGAGGGGAGAGGAGAGGAGGGGAGAGGAGAGGAGGGGAGGGGAGGGGAGGGGAGGGGAGGGGAGGGGAGAGGAGGGGAGAGGAGAGGAGAGGAGAGGAGAGGAGAGGAGAGGAGAGGAGAGGAGATGAAATAAGGCTGGACAGACAACAAATCCAGACTCTATTTTTGCAAAAAAGGGCCATGGTTAGGTTGATTACTCCCCTGTCTTGTAGGTACAGAGAGTGATTGGGGGCCAGCGTCTCAAGGGCTTCCTCCAAAGGGTGCTGGGCAGAGGGGGGATGGGCGGGGCTGCACATGGGGCTCTGTCACCCCCACGTCACAATGCCAGCACCCGGCAACGCTGAGGTCACAATGCCCCGGGGCACTATAAAAGGGAGCAGCCTCCCGCGCCCAGCGCCAGAGCTGGCCCGGGGGCAGCTCCAACACATCCCCGAGGAAGCACTGGAGCAGCTGGTAGAATCACAGGGCAGGGATGAAGGGAGGAAGACCTTGCATGAGGCTGCTGGAGGTTCTCTGCTGCAAGACAACCTGTTGACAGACCTTCCAAACTCATCGGATGCTTTGAAATCCTTCTCAACCGGATTGCAGTGGCAAGAGCAAAGGAGTGTTGCAAGGCAAAGGCAAAGGCAAAGGCAAAGGCAAAGGCAAAGGCAAAGGCAAAGGCAAAGGCAAAGGCAAAGGCAAAGGCAAAGGCAAGGCAAAGGCAAAGGCAAGGCAAAGGCAAAGGCAAAGGCAAACGCAAAGGCAAAGGCAAGGGAAAGGCAAAGGCAAAGCCAAGGCAAAAGCAAGGCAAGGCAAGGCAAGGCAAGGCAAGGCAAGGCAAGGCAAGGCAAGGCAAAGGCAAGACCACAGAAGAAGGAGAATAAAGGAGAAGAGAGGAGAGGGCAACAAAAGAAAACAAAACTAAAAAAAAAATAGGACTAAATAAAATGAAATAAAATAAATTAAAAAATGAAACAGATGTATCCATTGTGTTGTGTGTCCTTGAAAGTGGTTTTGGAGCTGAAATTCCACTGTCCTTTCAGGCAAATATTCTTTTTGTTATTTGACTCACTATGGGGAGAGAAGAAAAGGGAAAAAGTGGAGAGAGGAGAAGTGAGGAGAGGAGAGGAGAGGAGAGGAGAGGAGAGGAGAGGAGAGGAGAGGAGAGGAGAGGAGAGGAGAGGAGAGGAGAGGAGAGGAGAGGAGAGGAGAGGAGAGGAGAGGAGATGAAATAAGGCTGGACAGACAACAAATCCAGACTCTATTTTTGCAAAAAAGGGCCATGGTTAGGTTGATTACTCCCCTGTCTTGTAGGTACAGAGAGTGATTGGGGGCCACCGTCTCAAGGGCTTCCTCCAAAGGGTGCTGGGCAGAGGGGGGATGGGCGGGGCTGCACATGGGGGCTCTGTCACCCCCACGTCACAATGCCAGCACCCGGCAACGCTGAGGTCACAATGCCCCGGGGCACAATAAAAGGGAGCAGCCTCCCATGCCCAGCGCCAGAGCTGGCCCGGGGGCAGCTCCAACACATCCCCGAGGAAGCACTGGAGCAGCTGGTGGAATCACAGGGCAGGGATGAAGGGAGGAAGACCTTGCATGAGGCTGCTGGAGGTTCTCTGCTGCAAGACAACCTGTTGACAGAGCCACCACCTTCCAAACTCGTCGGATGCTTTGAAATCCTTCTCAACCGGATTGCAGTGGCAAGAGCAAAGGAGTGTTGCAAGGCAAAGGCAAAGGCAAAGGCAAAGAAAAAGGCAAAGGCAAAGGCAAAGGCAAAGAAAAAGGCAAAGGCAAAGGCAAAGGCAAAGGCAAGGCAAAGGCAAAGGCAAAGGCAAGGCAAAGGAAAGGCAAAGGCAAAGGCAAAGGCAAAGGCAAAGGCAAGGCAAAGGCAAGGCAAGGCAAGGCAAGGCAAGGCAAGGCAAGGCAAGGCAAGGCAAGGCAAGGCAAAGGCAAGACCACAGAAGAAGGAGAAGAAAGGAGAAGAGAGGAGAGGGCAACAAAAGAAAACAAAACTAAAAAAAAATAAGACTAAATAAAATGAAATAAAATAAATTAAAAATGAAACAGATGTATCCATTCTGTTGTGTGTCCTTGAAAGTGGTTTTGGAGCTGAAATTCCACTGTCCTTTCAGGCAAATATTCTTTTTGTTATTTGACTCACTATGGGGAGAGAAGAAAAGGGAAAAAGTGGAGAGAGGAGAAGTGAGGAGAGGAGAGGAGAGGAGAGGAGAGGAGAGGAGAGGAGAGGAGAGGAGAGGAGAGGAGAGGAGAGGAGAGGAGAGGAGAGGAGAGGAGAGGAGAGGAGAGGAGAGGAGAGGAGAGGAGAGGAGAGGAGATGAAATAAGGCTGGTCAGACAACAAATCCAGACTCTATTTTTGCAAAAAAGGGCCATGGTTAGGTTGATTACTCCCCTGTCTTGTAGGTACAGAGAGTGATTGGGGGCCAGCGTCTCAAGGGCTTCCTCCAAAGGGTGCTGGGCAGAGGGGGGATGGGCGGGGCTGCACATGGGA
>NW_027043574.1:0-70524 GCF_036013475.1 Columba livia | reverse complement strand
TAAGCCCCAAGAAAGCCCAAAGAAAGCCCAAAGAAAGCCCAAAGAAAGCCCAAAGAAAGCCCAAAGAAAGGGAAAGAAAGCCTAAAGAAAGGGGAAAGAAAGCCCAAAGAAAGCCCAAAGAAAGGGGAAAGAAAGCCCAAAGAAAGCCCAAAGAAAGGGGAAAGAATGCCCAAAGAAAGAGGAAAGAAAGCCAAAGAAAGCGGAAAGAAAGCCCAAAGAAAGCCCAAAGAAAGGGGAAGAAAGCCCAAACCAAAGGGGAAAGAAAGGGGAAGGAAAGCCCAAAGAAAGGGAAAGAACGCCCAAAGAAAGCCCAAAGAAAGGGGAAAGAAAGCCAAAGAAAGCCCAAAGAAAGCGCAAAGAAAGCCCAAAGAAAGCCAAATAAAGCCCAAGGAAAGGGGAAAGAAAGCCCAAGGAAAGCCCAAAGAAAGCCCAAAGAAAGCCCAAAGAAAGGGAAAGAAAGCCAAGAAAGGGAAAGAAAGCCCAAAGAAAGGGGAAAGAAAGGGGAAAGAAAGCCCAAAGAAAGCCCAAAGAAAGGGAAAGAAAGCCCAAACAAAGGGGAAAGAAAGGGGACAGAGAAAGCCCAAAGAAAGGGGAAAGAACGCCCAAAGAAAGCCAAAGAAAGGGGAAAGAAAGCCCAAGAAAGCCCAAAGAAAGGGGAAAGAAAGGGAAAGAACGCTCAAAGAAAGCCCAAAGAACGCCCAAAGAAAGGGGAAAGAAAGCCCAAAGAAAGGGGAAAGAAAGGGGAAAGAAAGCCCAAACAAAGGGGAAACAAAGCCCAAAGAAAGGGGAAAGAAAGCCCAAAGAAATCCGAAAGAAAGGGGAAAGAAAGCCCAAAGAAAGCCCAAAGAAAGGGGAAAGAAAGCCCAAAGAAAGGGGAAAGAAAGCCCAGAGAAAGCCCAAAGAAAGGGGAAGGAAAGCCCAAAGAAAGCCCAAAGAAAGGGGAAAGAAAGCCCAAAGAAAGCCCAAAGAAATGGGAAAGAAAGCCCAAAGAAAGCCCAAAGAAAGCCCAAAGAAAGGTGAAAGAAAGCTCAAAGAAAGGGGAAAGAAAGCCCAAAGAAAGCCCAAGGAAAGCCCAAAGAAAGGGGAATGAAAGCCCAAAGAAAGCCCAAAGAAAGCCCAAAGAAAGCCAAAATAAAGCCCAAAGAAAGCCCAAAGAAGGCCCAAAGAAAGGTGAAAGAAAGCCCAAAGAAAGGGGAAAGAAAGCCCAAAGAAAGGGGAATGACAGCCCAAAGAAAGGGGAAAGAAAGGCCAAAGAAATGGGAAAAAAAGCCCAAAGAAAGGGGAAAGAAAGCCCAAAGAAAGGGGAAAGAAAGCCCAAAGAAAGGGGAAAGAAAGCCCAAAGAAAGCCCAAAGAAATTGGAAAGAAAGCCCAAGGAAAGCCCAAAGAAAGGGGAAAGAAAGCCCAAAGAAAGGGGAATGACAGCCCAAAGAAAGGGGAAAGAAAGCCCAAAGAAAGGGGAAAGAAAGACCAAAGAAAGGGGAAAGAAAGCCCAAAGAAATGGGAAAGAAAGCCCAAAGAAATCCAAAAGACAGCCCAAAGAAAGGGGAAAGAAAGCCCAAAGAAAGCCCAAAGAAAGGTAAAAAAAAACGCCCAAAGAAAGCCCAAAGAAAGCCCAAAGAAAGTGGAAAGAAAGGGGAAGGAAAGCCAAAAGAAAGCCCAAAGAAAGCCCAAAGAAAGGGGAAAGAAAGCCCAAAGAAAGCCCAAAGAAAGGGGAAAGAAAGGGGAAAGAAAGCGCAAAGAAAGCCCAAAGAAAGTGGAAAGAAAGCCAAAAGAAAGGGGAAAGAAAGCCCAAAGAAAGGGGAAAGAAAGCTCAAAGAAAGCCCAAAGAAAGGGGAAAGAAAGCCCAAAGAAAGGGGAAAGAAAGCCCAAAGAAAGGGGAAAGAAAGCCCAAAGAAAGGGGAAAGAAAGACCAAAGAAAGGGGAAGAAAGCCCAAAGAAAGGGGAAAGAAAGCCCAAAGAAAGGGGAAAGAAAGCCCAAAGAAAGGCAAAAGAAAGAACAAAGAAAGCCCAAAGAAAGTGGAAAGAAAGGGGAAAGAAACCCAAAGAAAGGGGATAGAAAGCCCAAAGAAAGGGTAAAGAAAGCCCAAAGAAAGCCCAAAGAAAGGGGAAAGAAAGCCCAAAGAAAGCCCAAAGAAAGGGGAAAGAAAGTCCAAAGAAAGCCCAAAGAAAGCCCAAAGAAAGCGCAAAGCAAGCCCAAAGAAAGGGGAAAGAAAACCCAAAGAAAGGGGAAAGAAAGCCCAAAGAAAGGGGAAAGAAAGCCCAAAGAAATCCCAAAGACAGCCCAAAGAAAGGGGAAAGAAAGCCCAAAGAAAGGGGAATGAAAGCCCAAAGAAAGGGTAAAGAAAGCCCAAAGAAAGCCCAAAGAAAGGGGAAAGAAAGCCCAAAGAAAGCCCAAAGAAAGGGGAAAGAAAGTCCAAAGAAAGCCCAACGAAAGCCCAAAGAAAGCCCAAAGAAAGCCCAAAGAAAGTTCAAAGAAAGGGGAAAGAAAGCCCCAAGAAAGGGGAAAGAAAGCCCAAAGAAAGCCCAAAGAAAGCCCAAAGAAAGCCCAAAGAAAGGGGAAAGAAAGCCCAAAGAAAGGGGAAAGAAAGCCCAAAGAAAGCCCAAAGAAAGGGGAAAGAAAGCCCAAAGAAAGGGGAAAGAAAGCCAAAAGAAAGCGGAAAGAAAGCCCAAAGAAAGCCCAAAGAAAGGGGATAGAAAGCCCAAAGAAAGGGGAAAGAAAGGGGAAAGAAAGCCCAAAGAAAGGGGAAAGAACGCCCAAAGAAAGCCCAAAGAAAGGGTAAGAAAGCACAAAGAAAGCCCAAAGAAAGCGCAAAGAAAGCCCAAAGAAAGCCCAAATAAAGCCCAAGGAAAGGGGAAAGAAAGCCCAAGGAAAGCCCAAAGAAAGCCCAAAGAAAGCCCAAAGAAAGGGGAAAGAAAGCCCAAAGAAAGGGGAAAGAAAGCCCAAAGAAAGGGGAAAGAAAGGGGAAAGAAAGCCCAAAGAAAGGGGAAAGAAAGCCCAAAGAAAGCCCAAAGAAAGGGGAAAGAAAGCCCAAAGAAAGCCCAAAGAAAGCCCAAAGAAAGCCCAAAGAAAGGGGAAACCAAGCCCAAAGAAATTGGAAAGAAAGCCCAAAGAAATCCCAAAGAAAGGGGAAAGAAAGCCCAAAGAAAGCCCAAGGAAAGTGGAAAGAAAGCCCAAAGAAAGCACAAAGAAAGGGAAAGAAAGCCCAAAGAAAGGGGAAAGAAAGCCCAAAGAAAGCCCAAAGAAAGGGGAAAGAAAGCCCAAAGAAAGCCCAAAGAAAGCCCAAAGACAGCCCAAATAAAGGGGAAAGAAAGCCCAAAGAGAGGGGAAACAAAGCCCAAAGAAAGAGGAAAGAAAGGGGAAAGAAAGCCCAAAGAAAGGGGAAAGAAAGGGGGAAGAAAGCCCAAAGAAAGGGGAAAGAAAGGGGAAAGAAAGCCCAAAGAAAGCCCCAAGAAAGCCCAAAGAAAGGAGAAAGAAAGCCCAAAGAAAGCCCAAAGAAAGGGGAAAGAAAGCGCAAAGAAAGGGGAAAGAAAGCCCAAAGAAAGGGGAAAGACAGCCCAAAGAAAGCCCAAAGAAAGGGGAAAGAAAGCCCAAAGAAAGGGGAAAGAAAGCTCAAAGAAAGCCCAAAGAAAGGGGAAAGAAAGCCCAAAGATAGGGGAAAGAAAGCCCAAAGAAAGGGCAAAGAAAGCCCAAAGAAAGGGGAAAGAAAGCCCAAAGAAAGCCCAAAGAAAGCCCAAATAAAGCCCAAAGAAAGGGGAAAGAAAGCCCAAAGAAAGCCCAAAGAAAGCCCAAAGAAAGCCCAAAGAAAGGGGAAAGAAAGCCCAAAGAAAGCCCAAAGAAAGCCCAAAGAAAGTGGAAAGAAAGCCCAAGGAAAGCCCAAAGAAAGGGGAAAGAAAGCCCAAAGAAAGGGGAATGACAGCCCAAAGAAAGGGGAAGGAAAGCCCAAAGAAAGGGGAAAGAAAGACCAAAGAAAGGGGAAAGAAAGCCCAAAGAAAGGGGAAAGAAAGCCCAAAGAAAACCAAAAGACAGCCCAAAGAAAGGGGAAAGAAAGCCCAAAGAAAGCCCAAAGAAAGGGGAAAGAAAGCCCAAAGAAAGCCCAAAGAAAGCCCAAAGAAAGTGGAAAGAAAGGGGAAAGAAAGCCCAAAGAAAGTGGAAAGAAAGGGGAAAGAAAGCCCAAAGAAAGCCCAAAGAAAGCCCAAAGAAAGGGGAAAGAAAGCCCAAAGAAAGCCCAAAGAAAGGGGAAAGAAAGGGGAAAGAAAGCCCAAAGAAAGGGGAAAGAAAGAGCAAAGAAAGCCCAAAGAAAGTGGAAAGAAAGCCCAAAGAAGGGGGAAAGAAAGCCCAAAGAAAGGGGAAAGAAAGCTCAAAGAAAGCCCAAAGAAAGGGGAAAGAAAGCCCAAAGAAAGTGGAAAGAAAGCCCAAAGAAAGGGGAAAGAAAGCCCAAAGAAAGGGGAAAGAAAGCCCAAAGAAAGGGGAAAGAAAGCCCAAAGAAAGGGGAAAGAAAGCCCAAAGAAAGGGGAAAGAAAGCCCAAAGAAAGGGAAAAGAAAGCCCAAAGAAAGCCCAAAGAAAGTGGAAAGAAAGGGGAAAGAAAGCCCAAAGAAAGGGGAAAGAAAGGGGAAAGAAAGCCCAAAGAAAGCCCCAAGAAAGCCCAAAGAAAGGGGAAAGAAAGCCCAAAGAAAGCCCAAAGAAAGGGGAAAGAAAGCGCAAAGAAAGGGGAAAGAAAGCCCAAAGAAAGGGGAAAGACAGCCCAAAGAAAGCCCAAAGAAAGGGGAAAGAAAGCCCAAAGAAAGGGGAAAGAAAGCTCAAAGAAAGCCCAAAGAAAGGGGAAAGAAAGCCCAAAGATAGGGGAAAGAAAGCCCAAAGAAAGGGCAAAGAAAGCCCAAAGAAAGGGGAAAGAAAGCCCAAGGAAAGCCCAAAGAAAGCCCAAATAAAGCCCAAAGAAAGGGGAAAGAAAGCCCAAAGAAAGCCCAAAGAAAGCCCAAAGAAAGGGGAAACAAAGCCCAAAGAAAGCCCAAAGAAAGCCCAAAGAAAGTGGAAAGAAAGCCCAAGGAAAGCCCAAAGAAAGGGGAAAGAAAGCCCAAAGAAAGGGGAATGACAGCCCAAAGAAAGGGGAAGGAAAGCCCAAAGAAAGGGGAAAGAAAGACCAAAGAAAGGGGAAAGAAAGCCCAAAGAAAGCCCAAAGAAAGCCCAAAGAAAGTGGAAAGAAAGGGGAAAGAAAGCCCAAAGAAAGGGGAAAGAAAGCCCAAAGAAAACCAAAAGACAGCCCAAAGAAAGGGGAAAGAAAGCCCAAAGAAAGCCCAAAGAAAGGGGAAAGAAAGCCCAAAGAAAGCCCAAAGAAAGCCCAAAGAAAGCCCAAAGAAAGTGGAAAGAAAGGGGAAAGAAAGCCCAAAGAAAGCCCAAAGAAAGCCCAAAGAAAGGGGAAAGAAAGCCCAAAGAAAGCCCAAAGAAAGGGGAAAGAAAGGGGAAAGAAAGCCCAAAGAAAGGGGAAAGAAAGAGCAAAGAAAGCCCAAAGAAAGTGGAAAGAAAGCCCAAAGAAGGGGGAAAGAAAGCCCAAAGAAAGGGGAAAGAAAGCTCAAAGAAAGCCCAAAGAAAGGGGAAAGAAAGCCCAAAGAAAGTGGAAAGAAAGCCCAAAGAAAGGGGAAAGAAAGCCCAAAGAAAGGGGAAAGAAAGCCCAAAGAAAGGGGAAAGAAAGCCCAAAGAAAGGGGAAAGAAAGCCCAAAGAAAGGGAAAAGAAAGCCCAAAGAAAGCCCAAAGAAAGTGGAAAGAAAGGGGAAAGAAAGCCCAAAGAAAGGGGATAGAAAGCCCAAAGAAAGGGTAAAGAAAGACCAAAGAAAGCCCAAAGAAAGGGGAAAGAAAGCCCAAAGAAAGCCCAAAGAAAGAGGGAAGAAAGGCCAAAGAAAGCCCAAAGAAAGCCCAAAGAAAGCGCAAAGCAAGCCCAAAGAAAGGGGAAAGAAAGCCCAAAGAAAGGGGAAAGAAAGCCCAAAGAAAGGGGAAAGAAAGGGGAAAGAAAGCCCAAAGAAAGTGGAAAGAAAGCCCAAAGAAAGGGGAAAGAAAGCCCAAAGAAAGGGGAAAGAAAGCTCAAAGAAAGCCCAAAGAAAGGGGAAAGAAAGCCCAAAGAAGGGAAAGAAAGCCCAAAGAAAGGGGAAAGAAAGCCCAAAGAAAGGGGAAAGAAAGCCCAAAGAAAGGGGAAAGAAAGACCAAAGAAAGGGGAAAGAAAGCCCAAAGAAAGGGGAAAGAAAGCCCAAAGAAAGGGAAAAGAAAGAACAAAGAAAGCCCAAAGAAAGTGGAAAGAAAGGGGAAAGAAACCCAAAGAAAGGGGATAGAAAGCCCAAAGAAAGGGTAAAGAAAGCCCAAAGAAAGCCCAAAGAAAGGGGAAAGAAAGCCCAAAGAAAGCCCAAAGAAAGGGGAAAGAAAGTCCAAAGAAAGCCCAAAGAAAGCCCAAAGAAAGCGTAAAGCAAGCCCAAAGAAAGGGGAAAGAAAGCCCAAAGAAAGGGGAAAGAAAGCCCAAAGAAAGGGGAAAGAAAGCCCAAAGGAAGGGGAAAGAAAGCCCAAAGAAATCCCAAAGACAGCCCAAAGAAAGGGGAAAGAAACCCCAAAGAAAGGGGAATGAAAGCCCAAAGAAAGCCCAAAGAAAGCCCAAAGAAAGCCCAAAGAAAGCCCAAAGAAAGTTCAAAGAAAGGGGAAAGAAAGCCCCATGAAAGGGGAAAGAAAGCCCAAAGAAAGCCCAAAGAAAGCCCAAAGAAAGCCCAAAGAAAGCCCAAAGAAAGCCCAAAGAAAGCCCAAAGAAAGGGGAAAGAAAGCCCAAAGAAAGCCCAAAGAAAGGGGAAAGAAAGCCAAAAGAAAGCGGAAAGAAATCCCAAAGAAAGCCCAAAGAAAGGGGAAAGAAAGCCAAAAGAAAGCGGAAAGAAATCCCAAAGAAAGCCCAAAGAAAGGGGAAAGAAAGCCCAAAGAAAGGGGAAAGAAAGGGGAAAGAAAGCCCAAAGAAAGGGGAAAGAACGCCCAAAGAAAGCCCAAAGAAAGGGGAAAGAAAGCCCAAAGAAAGCCCAAAGAAAGCGCAAAGAAAGCCCAAAGAAAGCCCAAACAAAGCCCAAGGAAAGGGGAAAGAAAGCCCAAAGAAAGCCCAAAGAAAGCCCAAAGAAAGCCCAAAGAAAGGGGAAACAAAGCCCAAAGAAAGCCCAAAGAAAGCCCAAAGAAAGCCCAAAGAAGGCCCAAAGAAAGGTGAAAGAAAGCCCAAAGAAAGGGGAAAGAAAGCCCAAAGAAAGGGGAATGACAGCCCAAAGAAAGGGGAAAGAAAGCCCAAAGAAAGGGGAAAGAAAGCCCAAAGAAAGGGGAAAGAAAGCCCAAAGAAAGGGGAAAGAAAGCCCAAAGAAAGGGGAAAGAAAGCCCAAAGAAAGCTCAAAGAAAGTGGAAAGAAAGCCCAAGGAAAGCCCAAAGAAAGGGGAAAGAAAGCCCAAAGAAAAGGGAATGACAGCCCAAAGAAAGGGGAATGAAAGCCCAAAGAAAGGAAAAAGAAAGCCCAAAGAAAGGGGAATGAAAGCCCAAAGAAAGGGTAAAAAAAGCCCAAAGAAAGCCCAAAGAAAGGGGAAAGAAAGCCCAAAGAAAGCCCAAAGAAAGGGGAAAGAAAGTCCAAAGAAAGCCCAAAGAAAGCCCAAAGAAATCCCAAAGAAAGCCCAAAGAAAGTTCAAAGAAAGGGGAAAGAAAGCCCCAAGAAAGGGGAAAGAAAGCCCAAAGAAAGCCCAAAGAAAGCCCAAAGAAAGCCCAAAGAAAGGGGAAAGAAAGCCGAAAGAAAGGGGAAAGAAAGCCCAAAGAAAGCCCAAAGAAAGGGGAAAGAAAGCCCAAAGAAAGGGGAAAGAAAGCCAAAAGAAAGCGGAAAGAAAGCCCAAAGAAAGCCCAAAGAAAGGGGAAAGAAACGGGAAAGAAAGCCCAAAGAAAGGGGAAAGAACGCCCAAAGAAAGCCCAAAGAAAGGGGAAAGAAAGCACAAAGAAAGCCCAAAGAAAGCGCAAAAAAAGCCCAAAGAAAGCCCAAATAAAGCCCAAGGAAAGGGGAAAGAAAGCCCAAGGAAAGCCCAAAGAAAGCCCAAAGAAAGGGGAAAGAAAGCCCAAAGAAAGGGGAAAGAAAGCCCAAAGAAAGGGGAAAGAAAGGGGAAAGAAAGCCCAAAGAAAGGGGAAAGAAAGCCCAAAGAAAGCCCAAAGAAAGGGGAAAGAAAGCCCAAAGAAAGCCGAAAGAAAGCCCAAAGAAAGCCCAAAGAAAGCCCAAAGAAAGGGGAAACCAAGCCCAAAGAAAGGGGAAAGAAAGCCCAAAGAAATCCCAAAGAAAGGGGAAAGAAAGCCCAAAGAAAGCGGAAAGAAAGCCCAGAGAAAGCCCAAAGAAAGGGGAAGGAAAGCCCAAAGAAAGCCCAAAGAAAGGGGAAAGAAAGCCCAAAGAAAGCCCAAGGAAAGTGGAAAGAAAGCCCAAAGAAAGCCCAAAGAAAGGGGAAAGAAAGCCCAAAGAAAGCCCAAAGAAAGGGGAAAGAAAGCCCAAAGAAAGCCCAAAGAAAGCCCAAAGAAAGCCCAAAGAAAGCCCAAAGACAGCCCAAAGAAAGGGGAAAGAAAGCCCAAAGAGAGGGGAAACAAAGCCCAAAGAAAGGGGAAAGAAAGGGGAAAGAAAGCCCAAAGAAAGGGGAAAGAAAGGGGGAAGAAAGCCCAAAAGAAAGGGGAAAGAAAGGGGAAAGAAAGCCCAAAGAAAGCCCCAAGAAAGCCCAAAGAAAGGGGAAAGAAAGCCCAAAGAAAGCCCAAAGAAAGGGGAAAGAAAGCGCAAAGAAAGGGGAAAGAAAGAACAAAGAAAGGGGAAAGACAGCCCAAAGAAAGCCCAAAGAAAGGGTAAAGAAAGCCCAAAGAAAGGGGAAAGAAAGCTCAAAGAAAGCCCAAAGAAAGGGGAAAGAAAGCCCAAAGATAGGGGAAAGAAAGCCCAAAGAAAGGGCAAAGAAAGCCCAAAGAAAGGGGAAAGAAAGCCCAGAGAAAGCCCAAAGAAAGCCCAAATAAAGCCCAAAGAAAGGGGAAAGAAAGCCCAAAGAAAGCCCAAAGAAAGCCCAAAGAAAGCCCAAAGAAAGGGGAAACAAAGCCCAAAGAAAGCCCAAAGAAAGCCCAAAGAAAGCCCAAAGAAGGCCCAAAGAAAGGTGAAAGAAAGCCCAAAGAAAGGGGAAAGAAAGCCCAAAGATAGGGGAATGACAGCCCAAAGAAAGGGGAAAGAAAGCCCAAAGAAAGGGGAAAGAAAGCCCAAAGAAAGGGGAAAGAAAGCCCAAAGAAATGGGAAAGAAAGCCCAAAGAAAGCCCAAAGAAAGCCCAAAGAAAGTGGAAAGAAAGCCCAAGGAAAGCCCAAAGAAAGGGGAAAGAAAGCCCAAAGAAAGGGGAAGGAAAGCCCAAAGAAAGGGGAAAGAAAGACCAAAGAAAGGGGAAAGAAAGCCCAAAGAAAGGGGAAAGAAAGCCCAAAGAAATCCAAAAGACAGCCCAAAGAAAGGGGAAAGAAAGCCCAAAGAAAGCCCAAAGAAAGGGGAAAGAAAGCCCAAAGAAAGCCCAAAGAAAGCCCAAAGAAAGTGGAAAGAAAGGGGAAAGAAAGCCCCAAGAAAGCCCAAAGAAAGCCCAAAGAAAGGGGAAAGAAAGCCCAAAGAAAGCCCAAAGAAAGGGGAAAGAAAGGGGAAAGAAAGCCCAAAGAAAGGGGAAAGAAAGAGCAAAGAAAGCCCAAAGAAAGTGGAAAGAAAGCCCAAAGAAAGGGGAAAGAAAGCACAAAGAAAGGGGAAAGAAAGCCCAAAGAAAGGGGAAAGAAAGGGGAAAGAAAGCCCAAAGAAAGGGGAAAGAAATCCCAAAGAAAGGGGAAAGAAAGCCCAAAGAAAGGGGAAAGAAAGCCCAAAGACAGGGGAAAGAAAGCCCAAAGAAAGGGGAAAGAAAGCCCAAAGAAAGGGGAAAGAAAGCCCAAAGAAAGGGAAAAGAAAGCCCAAAGAAAGCACAAAGAAAGTGGAAAGAAAGGGGAAAGAAAGCCCAAAGAAAGGGGATAGAAAGCCCAAAGAAAGGGTAAAGAAAGACCAAAGAAAGCCCAAAGAAAGAGGAAAGAAAGCCCAAAGAAAGCCCAAAGAAAGAGGGAAGAAAGGCCAAAGAAAGCCCAAAGAAAGCCCAAAGAAAGCGCAAAGCAAGCCCAAAGAAAGGGGAAAGAAAGCCCAAAGAAAGGGGAAAGAAAGCCCAAAGAAAGGGGAAAGAAAGGGGAAAGAAAGCCCAAAGAAAGTGGAAAGAAAGCGCAAAGAAAGCCCAAAGAAAGTGGAAAGAAAGCCCAAAGAAAGGGGAAAGAAAGCCCAAAGAAAGGGGAAAGAAAGCTGAAAGAAAGCCCAAAGAAAGGGGAAAGAAAGCCCAAAGAAAGGGGAAAGAAAGCCCAAAGAAAGGGGAAAGAAAGGGGAAAGAAAGCCCAAAGAAAGGGGAAAGAAAGACCAAAGAAAGGGGAAAGAAAGCCCAAAGAAAGGGGAAAGAAAGCCCAAAGAAAGGGAAAAGAAAGAACAAAGAAAGCCCAAAGAAAGTGGAAAGAAAGGGGAAAGAAACCCAAAGAAAGGGGATAGAAAGCCCAAAGAAGTCCGAAAGAAAGGGGAAAGAAAGCCCAAAGAAAGGGGAAAGAAAGCCCAAAGAAAGCCCAAAGAAAGGGGAAAGAAAGTCCAAAGAAAGCCCAAAGAAAGCCCAAAGAAAGCGGAAAGAAAGCCCAAAGAAAGGGGAAAGAAAGCCCAAAGAAAGGGGAAAGAAAGCCCAAAGAAAGGGGAAAGAAAGCCCAAAGAAAGGGGAAAGAAAGCCCAAAGAAATCCCAAAGACAGCCCAAAGAAAGGGGAAAGAAAGCCCAAAGAAAGGGGAATGAAAGCCCAAAGAAAGCCCAAAGAAAGCCCAAAGAAAGCCCAAAGAAAGCCCAAAGAAAGCCCAAAGAAAGTGGAAAGAAAGGGGAAAGAAAGCCCCAAGAAAGCCCAAAGAAAGCCCAAAGAAAGCCCAAAGAAAGCCCAAAGAAAGCCCAAAGAAAGGGGAAAGAAAGCCCAAAGAAAGGGGAAAGAAAGCCCAAAGAAAGCCCAAAGAAAGGGGAAAGAAAGCCCAAAGAAAGCCCAAAGAAAGGGGAAAGAAAGCCCAAAGAAAGAGGAAAGAAAGCCAAAAGAAAGCGGAAAGAAAGCCCAAAGAAAGCCCAAAGAAAGGGGAAAGAAAGCCCAAAGAAAGGGGAAAGAAAGGGGAAGGAAAGCCCAAAGAAAGGGGAAAGAACGCCCAAAGAAAGCCCAAAGAAAGGGGAAAGAAAGCCCAAAGAAAGCCCAAAGAAAGCGCAAAGAAAGCCCAAAGAAAGCCCAAATAAAGCCCAAGGAAAGGGGAAAGAAAGCCCAAGGAAAGCCCAAAGAAAGCCCAAAGAAAGCCCAAAGAGAGGGGAAAGAAAGCCCAAAGAAAGGGGAAAGAAAGCCCAAAGAAAGGGGAAAGAAAGGGGAAAGAAAGCCCAAAGAAAGCCCAAAGAAAGGGGAAAGAAAGCCCAAAGAAAGCCCAAAGAAAGCCCAAAGAAAGGGGAAACCAAGCCCAAAGAAAGGGGAAAGAAAGCCCAAAGAAATCCCAAAGAAAGGGGAAAGAAAGACCAAAGAAAGACCAAAGAAAGGGGAGAGAAAGCCCAAAGAAAGGGGAAAGAAAGCCCAGAGAAAGCCCAAAGAAAGGGGAAAGAAAGCCCAAAGAAAGCCCAAGGAAAGTGGAAAGAAAGCCCAAAGAAAGCCCAAAGAAAGGGGAAAGAAAGCCCAAAGAAAGGGGAAAGAAAGCCCAAAGAAAGCCCAAAGAAAGGGGAAAGAAAGCCCAAAGAAACCCCAAAGAAAGCCCAAAGAAAGCCCATGGAAAGCCCAAAGACAGCCCAAAGAAAGGGGAAAGAAAGCCCAAAGAAAGCCCAAAGAAAGGGGAAAGAAAGCCCAAACAAAGCCAAAAGAAAGGGGAAAGAAAGCCCAAAGAAAGCCCAAAGAAAGCCCAAAGAAAGCCCAAAAAAGGGGAAAGAAAGCCTAAAGAAAGGGGAAAGAAAGCCCAGAGAAAGCACAAAGAAAGAAGAAAGAAAGCCCAAAGAAAGGGGAAAGAAAGCCCAAAGAAAGCCCAAAGAAAGGGGAAAGAAAGGGGAAAGAACGCTCAAAGAAAGCCCAAAGAACGCCCAAAGAAAGGGGAAAGAAAGCCCAAAGAAAGGGGAAAGAAAGGGGAAAGAAAGCCCAAACAAAGGGGAAAGAACGCCCAAAGAAAGCCCAAAGAAAGGGGAAAGAAAGCCCAAAGAAAGGGGAAAGAACGCCCAAAGAAAGCCCAAAGAAAGGGGAAAGAAAGCCCAAAGAAAGGGGAAAGAAAGCCCAAAGAAAGCCCAAAGAAAGCCCAAAGAAAGGGGAAACAAAGCCCAAAGAAAGCCCAAAGAAAGCCCAAAGAAGGCCCAAAGAAAGGGGAAAGAAAGCCAAAAGAAAGCGGAAAGAAATCCCAAAGATAGGGGAATGACAGCCCAAAGAAAGGGGAAAGAAAGCCCAAAGAAAGGGGAAAGAAAGCCCAAAGAAAGGGGAAAGAAAGCCCAAAGAAATGGGAAAGAAAGCCCAAAGAAAGCCCAAAGAAAGCCCAAAGAAAGTGGAAAGAAAGCCCAAGGAAAGCCCAAAGAAAGGGGAAAGAAAGCCCAAAGAAAGGGGAATGACAGCCCAAAGAAAGGGGAAGGAAAGCCCAAAGAAAGGGGAAAGAAAGACCAAAGAAAGGGGAAAGAAAGCCCAAAGAAAGGGGAAAGAAAGCCCAAAGAAAACCAAAAGACAGCCCAAAGAAAGGGGAAAGAAAGCCCAAAGAAAGGGGAAAGAAAGCCCAAAGAAAGCCCAAAGAAAGCCCAAAGAAAGTGGAAAGAAAGGGGAAAGAAAGCCCAAAGAAAGCCCAAAGAAAGCCCAAAGAAAGGGGAAAGAAAGCCCAAAGAAAGCCCAAAGAAAGGGGAAAGAAAGGGGAAAGAAAGCCCAAAGAAAGGGGAAAGAAAGAGCAAAGAAAGCCCAAAGAAAGTGGAAAGAAAGCCCAAAGAAAGGGGAAAGAAAGCCCAAAGAAAGGGGAAAGAAAGCTCAAAGAAAGCCCAAAGAAAGGGGAAAGAAAGCCCAAAGAAAGGGGAAAGAAAGCCCAAAGAAAGGGGAAAGAAAGCCCAAAGACAGGCGAAAGAAAGCCCAAAGAAAGGGGAAAGAAAGCCCAAAGAAAGGGGAAAGAAAGCCCAAAGAAAGGGAAAAGAAAGCCCAAAGAAAGCCCAAAGAAAGTGGAAAGAAAGGGGAAAGAAAGCCCAAAGAAAGGGGATAGAAAGCCCAAAGAAAGGGTAAAGAAAGACCAAAGAAAGCCCAAAGAAAGGGGAAAGAAAGCCCAAAGGAAGCCCAAAGAAAGAGGGAAGAAAGGCCAAAGAAAGCCCAAAGAAAGCCCAAAGAAAGCGCAAAGCAAGCCCAAAGAAAGGGGAAAGAAAGCCCAAAGAAAGGGGAAAGAAAGCCCAAAGAAAGGGGAAAGAAAGGGGAAAGAAAGCCCAAAGAAAGTGGAAAGAAAGCGCAAAGAAAGCCCAAAGAAAGTGGAAAGAAAGCCCAAAGAAAGGGGAAAGAAAGCCCAAAGAAAGGGGAAAGAAAGCTGAAAGAAAGCCCAAAGAAAGGGGAAAGAAAGCCCAAAGAAAGGGGAAAGAAAGCCCAAAGAAAGGGGAAAGAAAGAACAAAGAAAGCCCAAAGAAATTGGAAAGAAAGGGGAAAGAAACCCAAAGAAAGGGGATAGAAAGCCCAAAGAAAGGGTAAAGAAAGCCCAAAGAAAGCCCAAAGAAAGGGGAAAGAAAGCCCAAAGAAAGCCCAAAGAAAGGGGAAACAAAGTCCAAAGAAAGCCCAAAGAAAGCCCAAAGAAAGCGTCAAGCAAGCCCAAAGAAAGGGGAAAGAAAGCCCAAAGAAAGGGGAAAGAAAGCCCAAAGAAAGGGGAAAGAAAGCCCAAAGAAAGGGGAAAGAAAGCCCAAAGAAATCCCAAAGACAGCCCAAAGAAAGGGGAAAGAAAGCCCAAAGAAAGGGGAATGAAAGCCCAAAGAAAGCCCAAAGAAAGCCCAAAGAAAGCCCAAAGAAAGCCCAAAGAAAGCCCAAAGAAAGTGGAAAGAAAGGGGAAAGAAAGCCCCAAGAAAGGGGAAAGAAAGCCCAAAGAAAGCCCAAAGAAAGCCCAAAGAAAGTGGAAAGAAAGGGGAAAGAAAGCCCAAAGAAAGGGGAAAGAAAGCCCAAAGAAAGCCCAAAGAAAGCCCAAAGAAAGCCCAAAGAAAGGGGAAAGAAAGCCCAAAGAAAGCCCAAAGAAAGGGGAAAGAAAGCCCAAAGAAAGCATAAAGAAAGTGGAAAGAAAGCCCAAAGAAAGGGGAAAGAAAGCCAAAAGAAAGCGGAAAGAAATCCCAAAGAAAGCCCAAAGAAAGGGGAAAGAAAGCCCAAAGAAAGGGGAAAGAAAGGGGAAAGAAAGCCCAAAGAAAGGGGAAAGAACGCCCAAAGAAAGCCCAAAGAAAGGGGAAAGAAAGCCCAAAGAAAGCCCAAAGAAAGCGCAAAGAAAGCCCAAAGAAAGGGGAAACAAAGCCCAAAGAAAGCCCAAAGAAAGCCCAAAGAAAGCCCAAAGAAGGCCCAAAGAAAGGTGAAAGAAAGCCCAAAGAAAGGGGAAAGAAAGCCCAAAGAAAGGGGAATGACAGCCCAAAGAAAGGGGAAAGAAAGCCCAAAGAAAGGGGAAAGAAAGCCCAAAGAAAGGGGAAAGAAAGCCCAAAGAAAGGGGAAAGAAAGCCCAAAGAAAGGGGAAAGAAAGCCCAAAGAAAGCTCAAAGAAAGTGGAAAGAAAGCCCAAGGAAAGCCCAAAGAAAGGGGAAAGAAAGCCCAAAGAAAGGGGAATGACAGCCCAAAGAAAGGGGAATGAAAGCCCAAAGAAAGGAAAAAGAAAGCCCAAAGAAAGGGGAATGAAAGCCCAAAGAAAGGGTAAAGAAAGCCCAAAGAAAGCCCAAAGAAAGGGGAAAGAAAGCCCAAAGAAAGCCCAAAGAAAGGGGAAAGAAAGTCCAAAGAAAGCCCAAAGAAAGCCCAAAGAAAGCCCAAAGAAAGCCCAAAGAAAGTTCAAAGAAAGGGGAAAGAAAGCCCCAAGAAAGGGGAAAGAAAGCCCAAAGAAAGCCCAAAGAAAGCCCAAAGAAAGCCCAAAGAAAGGGGAAAGAAAGCCGAAAGAAAGGGGAAAGAAAGCCCAAAGAAAGCCCAAAGAAAGGGGAAAGAAAGCCCAAAGAAAGGGGAAAGAAAGCCAAAAGAAAGCGGAAAGAAAGCCCAAAGAAAGGGGAAAGAAAGCCCAAAGAAAGGGGAAAGAAACGGGAAAGAAAGCCCAAAGAAAGGGGAAAGAACGCCCAAAGAAAGCCCAAAGAAAGGGGAAAGAAAGCACAAAGAAAGCCCAAAGAAAGCGCAAAGAAAGCCCAAAGAAAGCCCAAATAAAGCCCAAGGAAAGGGGAAAGAAAGCCCAAGGAAAGCCCAAAGAAAGCCCAAAGAAAGGGGACAGAAAGCCCAAAGAAAGGGGAAAGAAAGCCCAAAGAAAGGGGAAAGAAAGGGGAAAGAAAGCCCAAAGAAAGGGGAAAGAAAGCCCAAAGAAAGCCCAAAGAAAGGGGAAAGAAAGCCCAAAGAAAGCCCAAAGAAAGCCCAAAGAAAGCCCAAAGAAAGGGGAAACCAAGCCCAAAGAAAGGGGAAAGAAAGCCCAAAGAAATCCCAAAGAAAGGGGAAAGAAAGCCCAAAGAAAGCGGAAAGAAAGCCCAAAGAAAGGGGAAAGAAAGCCCAGAGAAAGCCCAAAGAAAGGGGAAGGAAAGCCCAAAGAAAGCCCAAAGAAAGGGGAAAGAAAGCCCAAAGAAAGCCCAAGGAAAGTGGAAAGAAAGCCCAAAGAAATCCCAAAGAAAGGGGAAAGAAAGCCCAAAGAAAGGGGAAAGAAAGCCCAAAGAAAGCCCAAAGAAAGGGGAAAGAAAGCCCAAAGAAAGCCCAAAGAAAGGGGAAAGAAAGCGCAAAGAAAGGGGAAAGAAAGCCCAAAGAAAGGGGAAAGACAGCCCAAAGAAAGCCCAAAGAAAGGGTAAAGAAAGCCCAAAGAAAGGGGAAAGAAAGCTCAAAGAAAGCCCAAAGAAAGGGGAAAGAAAGCCCAAAGATAGGGGAAAGAAAGCCCAAAGAAAGGGCAAAGAAAGCCCAAAGAAAGGGGAAAGAAAGCCCAGAGAAAGCCCAAAGAAAGCCCAAATAAAGCCCAAAGAAAGGGGAAAGAAAGCCCAAAGAAAGCCCAAAGAAAGCCCAAAGAAAGCCCAAAGAAAGCCCAAAGAAAGGGGAAACAAAGCCCAAAGAAAGCCCAAAGAAAGCCCAAAGAAAGCCCAAAGAAGGCCCAAAGAAAGGTGAAAGAAAGCCCAAAGAAAGGGGAAAGAAAGCCCAAAGATAGGGGAATGACAGCCCAAAGAAAGGGGAAAGAAAGCCCAAAGAAAGGGGAAAGAAAGCCCAAAGAAAGGGGAAAGAAAGCCCAAAGAAATGGGAAAGAAAGCCCAAAGAAAGCCCAAAGAAAGCCCAAAGAAAGTGGAAAGAAAGCCCAAGGAAAGCCCAAAGAAAGGGGAAAGAAAGCCCAAAGAAAGGGGAAGGAAAGCCCAAAGGAAGGGGAAAGAAAGACCAAAGAAAGGGGAAAGAAAGCCCAAAGAAAGGGGAAAGAAAGCCCAAAGAAAACCAAAAGACAGCCCAAAGAAAGGGGAAAGAAAGCCCAAAGAAAGCCCAAAGAAAGGGGAAAGAAAGCCCAAAGAAAGCCCAAAGAAAGCCCAAAGAAAGTGGAAAGAAAGGGGAAAGAAAGCCCAAAGAAAGCCCAAAGAAAGCCCAAAGAAAGGGGAAAGAAAGCCCAAAGAAAGCCCAAAGAAAGGGGAAAGAAAGGGGAAAGAAAGCCCAAAGAAAGGGGAAAGAAAGAGCAAAGAAAGCCCAAAGAAAGTGGAAAGAAAGCCCAAAGAAAGGGGAAAGAAAGCCCAAAGAAAGGGGAAAGAAAGCTCAAAGAAAGCCCAAAGAAAGGGGAAAGAAAGCCCAAAGAAAGGGGAAAGAAAGCCCAAAGAAAGGGGAAAGAAAGCCCAAAGAAAGGGGAAAGAAAGCCCAAAGACAGGGGAAAGAAAGCCCAAAGAAAGGGGAAAGAAAGCCCAAAGAAAGGGGAAAGAAAGCCCAAAGAAAGGGAAAAGAAAGCCCAAAGAAAGCCCAAAGAAAGTGGAAAGAAAGGGGAAAGAAAGCCCAAAGAAAGGGGATAGAAAGCCCAAAGAAAGGGTAAAGAAAGACCAAAGAAAGCCCAAAGAAAGGGGAAAGAAAGCCCAAAGAAAGCCCAAAGAAAGAGGGAAGAAAGGCCAAAGAAAGCCCAAAGAAAGCCCAAAGAAAGCGCAAAGCAAGCCCAAAGAAAGGGGAAAGAAAGCCCAAAGAAAGGGGAAAGAAAGCCCAAAGAAAGGGGAAAGAAAGGGGAAAGAAAGCCCAAAGAAAGTGGAAAGAAAGCGCAAAGAAAGCCCAAAGAAAGTGGAAAGAAAGCCCAAAGAAAGGGGAAAGAAAGCCCAAAGAAATGGGAAAGAAAGCTCAAAGAAAGCCCAAAGAAAGGGGAAAGAAAGCCCAAAGAAAGGGGAAAGAAAGCCCAAAGAAAGGGGAAAGAAAGCCCAAAGAAAGGGGAAAGAAAGACCAAAGAAAGGGGAAAGAAAGCCCAAAGAAAGGGGAAAGAAAGCCCAAAGAAAGGGAAAAGAAAGAACAAAGAAAGCCCAAAGAAAGGGGAAAGAAAGGGGAAAGAAACCCAAAGAAAGGGGATAGAAAGCCCAAAGAAAGCCCAAAGAAAGGGGAAAGAAAGCCCAAAGAAAGGGGAAAGAAAGCCCAAAGAAAGCCCAAAGAAAGGGGAAAGAAAGTCCAAAGAAAGCCCAAAGAAAGCCCAAAGAAAGCGTAAAGCAAGCCCAAAGAAAGGGGAAAGAAAGCCCAAAGAAAGGGGAAAGAAAGCCCAAAGAAAGGGGAAAGAAAGCCCAAAAGAAAGCCCAAAGAAATCCCAAAGACAGCCCAAAGAAAGGGGAAAGAAAGCCCAAAGAAAGGGGAATGAAAGCCCAAAGAAAGCCCAAAGAAAGCCCAAAGAAAGCCCAAAGAAAGCCCAAAGAAAGCCCAAAGAAAGCCCAAAGAAAGTGGAAAGAAAGGGGAAAGAAAGCCCCAAGAAAGCCCAAAGAAAGCCCAAAGAAAGCCCAAAGAAAGCCCAAAGAAAGCCCAAAGAAAGGGGAAAGAAAGCCTAAAGAAAGGGGAAAGAAAGCCCAAAGAAAGCCCAAAGAAAGGGGAAAGAAAGCCCAAAGAAAGCCCAAAGAAAGGGAAAGAATGCCCAAAGAAAGAGGAAAGAAAGCCAAAAGAAAGCGGAAAGAAAGCCCAAAGAAAGCCCAAAGAAAGGGGAAAGAAAGCCCAAACAAAGGGGAAAGAAAGGGGAAGGAAAGCCCAAAGAAAGGGGAAAGAACGCCCAAAGAAAGCCCAAAGAAAGGGGAAAGAAAGCCCAAAGAAAGCCCAAAGAAAGCGCAAAGAAAGCCCAAAGAAAGCCCAAATAAAGCCCAAGGAAAGGGGAAAGAAAGCCCAAGGAAAGCCCAAAGAAAGCCCAAAGAAAGCCCAAAGAAAGGGGAAAGAAAGCCCAAAGAAAGGGGAAAGAAAGCCCAAAGAAAGGGGAAAGAAAGGGGAAAGAAAGCCCAAAGAAAGCCCAAAGAAAGGGGAAAGAAAGCCCAAACAAAGGGGAAAGAAAGGGGAAGGAAAGCCCAAAGAAAGGGGAAAGAACGCCCAAAGAAAGCCCAAAGAAAGGGGAAAGAAAGCCCAAAGAAAGCCCAAAGAAAGCGCAAAGAAAGCCCAAAGAAAGCCCAAATAAAGCCCAAGGAAAGGGGAAAGAAAGCCCAAGGAAAGCCCAAAGAAAGCCCAAAGAAAGCCCAAAGAAAGGGGAAAGAAAGCCCAAAGAAAGGGGAAAGAAAGCCCAAAGAAAGGGGAAAGAAAGGGGAAAGAAAGCCCAAAGAAAGCCCAAAGAAAGGGGAAAGAAAGCCCAAAGAAAGCCCAAAGAAAGCCCAAAGAAAGCCCAAAGAAAGGGGAAACCAAGCCCAAAGAAAGGGGAAAGAAAGCCCAAAGAAATCCCAAAGAAAGGGGAAAGAAAGACCAAAGAAAGACCAAAGAAAGGGGAAAGAAAGCCCAAAGAAAGGGGAAAGAAAGCCCAGAGAAATCCCAAAGAAAGGGGAAGGAAAGCCCAGAGAAAGCCCAAAGAAAGGGGAAAGAAAGCCCAAAGAAAGCCCAAGGAAAGTGGAAAGAAAGCCCAAAGAAAGCCCAAAGAAAGGGGAAAGAAAGCCCAAAGAAAGGGGAAAGAAAGCCCAAAGAAAGCCCAAAGAAAGGGGAAAGAAAGCCCAAAGAAACCCCAAAGAAAGCCCAAAGAAAGCCCATAGAAAGCCCAAAGACAGCCCAAAGAAAGGGGAAAGAAAGCCCAAAGAAAGCCCAAAGAAAGGGGAAAGAAAGCCCAAAGAAAGCCAAAAGAAAGGGGAAAGAAAGCCCAAAGAAAGCCCAAAGAAAGCCCAAAGAAAGCCCAAAAAAGGGGAAAGAAAGCCTAAAGAAAGGGGAAAGAAAGCCCAGAGAAAGCACAAAGAAAGAAGAAAGAAAGCCCAAAGAAAGGGGAAAGAAAGCCCAAAGAAAGCCCAAAGAAAGGGGAAAGAAAGGGGAAAGAACGCTCAAAGAAATCCCAAAGAACGCCCAAAGAAAGGGGAAAGAAAGCCCAAAGAAAGGGGAAAGAAAGGGGAAAGAAAGCCCAAAGAAAGGGGAAAGAAAGCCCAAAGAAAGCCCAAAGAAAGCCCAAAGAAAGGGGAAACAAAGCCCAAAGAAAGCCCAAAGAAAGCCCAAAGAAGGCCCAAAGAAAGGTGAAAGAAAGCCCAAAGAAAGGGGAAAGAAAGCCCAAAGATAGGGGAATGACAGCCCAAAGAAAGGGGAAAGAAAGCCCAAAGAAAGGGGAAAGAAAGCCCAAAGAAAGGGGAAAGAAAGCCCAAAGAAATGGGAAAGAAAGCCCAAAGAAAGCCCAAAGAAAGCCCAAAGAAAGTGGAAAGAAAGCCCAAGGAAAGCCCAAAGAAAGGGGAAAGAAAGCCCAAAGAAAGGGGAATGACAGCCCAAAGAAAGGGGAAGGAAAGCCCAAAGAAAGGGGAAAGAAAGACCAAAGAAAGGGGAAAGAAAGCCCAAAGAAAGGGGAAAGAAAGCCCAAAGAAAACCAAAAGACAGCCCAAAGAAAGGGGAAAGAAAGCCCAAAGAAAGCCCAAAGAAAGGGGAAAGAAAGCCCAAAGAAAGCCCAAAGAAAGCCCAAAGAAAGTGGAAAGAAAGGGGAAAGAAAGCCCAAAGAAAGCCCAAAGAAAGCCCAAAGAAAGGGAAAGAAAGCCCAAAGAAAGCCAAAGAAAGGGGAAAGAAAGGGGAAAGAAAGCCCAAAGAAAGCCCAAAGAAAGGGGAAAGAAAGCCCAAAGAAAGTGGAAAGAAAGCCCAAAGAAAGGGGAAAGAAAGCCCAAAGAAAGGTGAAAGAAAGCTCAAAGAAAGCCCAAAGAAAGGGGAAAGAAAGCCCAAAGAAAGGGGAAAGAAAGCCCAAAGAAAGGGGAAAGAAAGCCCAAAGACAGGGGAAAGAAAGCCCAAAGAAAGGGGAAAGAAAGCCCAAAGAAAGGGGAAAGAAAGCCAAAGAAAGGGAAAAGAAAGCCCAAAGAAAGCCCAAAGAAAGTGGAAAGAAAGGGGAAAGAAAGCCCAAAGAAAGGGGATAGAAAGCCCAAAGAAAGGGTAAAGAAAGACCAAAGAAAGCCCAAAGAAAGGGGAAAGAAAGCCCAAAGAAAGCCCAAAGAAAGAGGGAAGAAAGGCCAAAGAAAGCCCAAAGAAAGCCCAAAGAAAGCGCAAAGCAAGCCCAAAGAAAGGGGAAAGAAAGCCCAAAGAAAGGGGAAAGAAAGCCCAAAGAAAGGGGAAAGAAAGGGGAAAGAAAGCCCAAAGAAAATGGAAAGAAAGCGCAAAGAAAGCCCAAAGAAAGTGGAAAGAAAGCCCAAAGAAAGGGGAAAGAAAGCCCAAAGAAAGGGGAAAGAAAGCTGAAAGAAAGCCCAAAGAAAGGGGAAAGAAAGCCCAAAGAAAGGGGAAAGAAAGAACAAAGAAAGCCCAAAGAAAGTGGAAAGAAAGGGGAAAGAAACCCAAAGAAAGGGGATAGAAAGCCCAAAGAAAGGGTAAAGAAAGCCCAAAGAAAGCCCAAAGAAAGGGGAAAGAAAGCCCAAAGAAAGCCCAAAGAAAGGGGAAAGAAAGTCCAAAGAAAGCCCAAAGAAAGCCCAAAGAAAGCGTAAAGCAAGCCCAAAGAAAGGGGAAAGAAAGCCCAAAGAAAGGGGAAAGAAAGCCCAAAGAAAGGGGAAAGAACGCCCAAAGAAAGGGGAAAGAAAGCCCAAAGAAATCCCAAAGACAGCCCAAAGAAAGGGGAAAGAAAGCCCAAAGAAAGGGGAATGAAAGCCCAAAGAAAGCCCAAAGAAAGCCCAAAGAAAGCCCAAAGAAAGCCCAAAGAAAGTGGAAAGAAAGGGGAAAGAAAGCCCCAAGAAAGGGGAAAGAAAGCCCAAAGAAAGCCCAAAGAAAGCCCAAAGAAAGGGGAAAGAAAGCCCAAAGAAAGGGGAAAGAAAGCCCAAAGAAAGCCCAAAGAAAGGGGAAAGAAAGCCCAAAGAAAGCCCAAAGAAAGGGGAAAGAAAGCCCAAAGAAAGAGGAAAGAAAGCCAAAAGAAAGCGGAAAGAAAGCCCAAAGAAAGCCCAAAGAAAGGGGAAAGAAAGCCCAAAGAAAGGGGAAAGAAAGGGGAAAGAAAGCCCAAAGAAAGGGGAAAGAACGCCCAAAGAAAGCCCAAAGAAAGGGGAAAGAAAGCCCAAAGAAAGCCCAAAGAAAGCGCAAAGAAAGCCCAAAGAAAGCCCAAATAAAGCCCAAGGAAAGGGGAAAGAAAGCCCAAGGAAAGCCCAAAGAAAGCCCAAAGAAAGCCCAAAGAAAGGGGAAAGAAAGCCCAAAGAAAGGGGAAAGAAAGCCCAAAGAAAGGGGAAAGAAAGGGGAAAGAAAGCCCAAAGAAAGGGGAAAGAAAGCCCAAAGAAAGCCCAAAGAAAGGGGAAAGAAAGCCCAAAGAAAGCCCAAAGAAAGCCCAAAGAAAGCCCAAAGAAAGGGGAAACCAAGCCCAAAGAAAGGGGAAAGAAAGCCCAAAGAAATCCCAAAGAAAGGGGAAAGAAAGCCCAAAGAAAGCCCAAAGAAAGGGGAAAGAAAGCCCAAAGAAAGGGGAAAGAAAGCCCAGAGAAAGCCCAAAGAAAGGGGAAGGAAAGCCCAAAGAAAGCCCAAAGAAAGGGGAAAGAAAGCCCAAAGAAAGCCCAAGGAAAGTGGAAAGAAAGCCCAAAGAAAGCCCAAAGAAAGGGGAAAGAAAGCCCAAAGAAAGGGGAAAGAAAGCCCAAAGAAAGCCCAAAGAAAGGGGAAAGAAAGCCCAAAGAAACCCCAAAGAAAGCCCAAAGAAAGCCCATAGAAAGCCCAAAGACAGCCCAAAGAAAGGGGAAAGAAAGCCCAAAGAAAGCCCAAAGAAAGGGGAAAGAAAGCCCAAAGAAAGCCAAAAGAAAGGGGAAAGAAAGCCCAAAGAAAGCCCAAAGAATGCCCAAAGAAAGCCCAAAAAAGGGGAAAGAAAGCCTAAAGAAAGGGGAAAGAAAGCCCAGAGAAAGCACAAAGAAAGAAGAAAGAAAGCCCAAAGAAAGGGGAAAGAAAGCCCAAAGAAAGCCCAAAGAAAGGGGAAAGAAAGGGGAAAGAACGCTCAAAGAAAGCCCAAAGAACGCCCAAAGAAAGCCCAAAGAAAGGGGAAAGAAACCCAAAGAATGGGGAAAGAAAGCCCAAAGAAAGCCCAAAGAAAGGGGAAAGAAAGCACAAAGAAAGGGGAAAGAAAGCCAAAAGAAAGGGGAAAGAAAGCCCAAAGAAAGCCCAAAGAAAGGGGAAAGAAAGCCCAAAGAAAGGGGAAAGAAAGCCCAAAGAAAGCCCAAAGAAAGGGGAAAGAAAGCCCAAAGAAAGCCAAAGAAAGCCCAAAGAAAGGAGAAAGACAGCCCAAAGAAAGGGGAAAGAAAGCCCAAAGAAATCCCAAAGAAAGGGGAAAGAAAGACCAAAGAAAGGGGA
The DNA here is from genome assembly GCF_036013475.1 of Columba livia. Classification (NCBI taxonomy): domain Eukaryota; kingdom Metazoa; phylum Chordata; class Aves; order Columbiformes; family Columbidae; genus Columba; species Columba livia. The sequence continues at coordinate 47,399 of NW_027043574.1, read as the reverse complement.
AAGAAAGCCCAAAGAAAGGGGAAAGAAACCCAGAGAAAGCCCAAAGAAAGGGGAAGGAAAGCCAAAGAAAGCCCAAAGAAAGGGGAAAGAAAGCCCAAAGAAAGCCCAAGGAAAGTGGAAAGAAAGCCCAAAGAAAGGGGAAAGAAAGCCCAAAGAAAGGGGAAAGAAAGCCCAAAGAAAGCCCAAAGAAAGGGGAAAGAAAGCCCAAAGAAAGGGGAATGACAGCCCAAAGAAAGGGGAAAGAAAGCCCAAAGAAAGCCCAAAGAAAGCCCAAAGAAAGGGGAAAGAAAGCCCAAAGAAAGCCCAAAGAAAGCCCAAAGAAAGCCCAAATAAAGCCCAAAGAAAGGGGAAAGAAAGCCCAAAGAAAGCCCAAAGAAAGCCCAAAGAAAGGGGAAACAAAGCCCAAAGAAAGCCCAAAGAAAGCCCAAAGAAAGCCCAAAGAAGGCCCAAAGAAAGGTGAAAGAAAGCCCAAAGAAAGGGGAAAGAAAGCCCAAAGAAAGGGGAATGACAGCCCAAAGAAAGGGGAAAGAAAGCCCAAAGAAAGGGGAAAGAAAGCCCAAAGAAAGGGGAAAGAAAGCCCAAAGAAAGGGGAAAGAAAGCCCAAAGAAAGGGGAAAGAAAGCCCAAAGAAAGCCCAAAGAAAGTGGAAAGAAAGCCCAAGGAAAGCCCAAAGAAAGGGGAAAGAAAGGGCAAAGAAAGGGGAATTACAGCCCAAAGAAAGGGGAAAGAAAGCCCAAAGAAAGGGGAAAGAAAGACCAAAGAAAGGGGAAAGAAAGCCCAAAGAAAGGGGAAAGAAAGCCCAAAGAAAACCAAAAGACAGCCCAAAGAAAGGGGAAAGAAAGCCCAAAGAAAGCCCAAAGAAAGGGGAAAGAAAGCCCAAAGAAAGTGGAAAGAAAGGGGAAAGAAAGGGGAAAGAAAGCCCAAAGAAAGCCCACAGAAAGGGGAAAGAAAGCCCAAAGAAAGCCCAAAGAAAGGGGAAAGAAAGGGGAAAGAAAGCCCAAAGAAAGGGGAAAGAAAGAGCAAAGAAAGCCCAAAGAAAGTGGAAAGAAAGCCCAAAGAAGGGGGAAAGAAAGCCCAAAGAAAGGGGAAAGAAAGCTCAAAGAAGGCCCAAAGAAAGGGGAAAGTAAGCCCAAAGAAAGGGGAAAGAAAGCCCAAAGAAAGGGGAAAGAAAGCCCAAAGAAAGGGGAAAGAAAGCCCAAAGAAAGGGGAAAGAAAGCCCAAAGAAAGGGGAAAGAAAGCCCAAAGAAAGGGGAAAGAAAGCCCAAAGAAAGGGAAAAGAAAGCCCAAAGAAAGGGGATAGAAAGCCCAAAGAAAGGGTAAAGAAAGCCCAAAGAAAGCCCAAAGAAAGGGGAAAGAAAGCCCAAAGAAAGCCCAAAGAAAGAGGAAATAAAGTCCAAAGAAAGCCCAAAGAAAGCCCAAAGAAAGCGCCAAGCAAGCCCAAAGAAAGGGGAAAGAAAGCCCAAAGAAAGGGGAAAGAAAGTCCAAAGAAAGGGGAACGAAAGCCCAAAGAAAGGGGAAAGAAAGCCCAAAGAAATCCCAAAGACAGCCCAAAGAAAGGGGAAAGAAAGCCCAAAGAAAGGGGAATGAAAGCCCAAAGAAAGCCCAAAGAAAGCCCAAAGAAAGCTAAAAGAAAGCCCAAAAAAAGTCCAAAGAAAGGGAAAAGAAAGCCCCAAGAAAGGGGAAAGAAAGCCCAAAGAAAGCCCAAAGAAAGGGGAAAGAAAGCCCAAAGAAAGGGGAAAGAAAGCCCAAAGGAAGCCCAAAGAAAGGGGAAAGAAAGTCCAAAGAAAGCCCAAAGAAAGGGGCAAGAAAGCCCAAAGAAAGGGGAAAGAAAGCCAAAAGAAAGCGGAAAGAAAGCCCAAAGAAAGCCCAAAGAAAGGGGAAAGAAAGCCCAAAGAAAGGGGAAAGAAAGCCCAAAGAAAGGGGAAAGAACGCCCAAAGAAAGCCCAAAGAAAGGGGAACGAAAGCCCAAGAAAGCCCAAAGAAAGCCCTAAGAAAGCCCAAAGAAAGCCCAAAGAAAGCCCAAAGAAAGGGGAAAGAAAGCCCAAAGAAAGCCCAAAGAAAGCCCAAAGAAAGGGGAAAGAAAGCCCAAAGAAAGCCCAAAGAAAGGGGAAAGAAAGCCCAAAGAAAGGGGAAAGAAAGCCCAAAGAAAGCCCAAATAAAGGGGAAAGAAAGCCCAAAGAAAGCCCAAAGAAAGCCCAAAGAAAGCCAAAGAAAGCCCAAAGAAAGGGGAAACAAAGCCCAAAGAAAGGGGAAAGAAAGCCCAAAGAAATCCCAAAGAAAGGGGAAAGAAAGCCCAAGGAAAGCCCAAAGAAAGCCCAAAGAAAGGGGAAAGAAAGCCCAGAGAAAGCCCAAAGAAAGGGGAAAGAAATCCCAAAGAAAGGGGTAAGAACGCCCAAAGAAAGCCTAAAGAAAGGGGAAAGAAAGCCCAAAGAAAGCCCAAAGAGAGCCCTAAGAAAGCCCAAAGAAAGCCAAAGAAAGCCCAAAGAAAGGGGAAAGAAAGCCCAAAGAAAGCCCAAAGAAAGCCCAAAGAAAGCCCAAAGAAAGGGGAAAGAAAGCCCAAAGAAAGGGGAAAGAAAGCCCAAAGAAAGCCCAAAGAAAGGGGAAAGAAAGGGGAAAGAACGCCCAAAGAAAGCCCAAAGATAGGGGAAAGAAAGGGGAAAGAAAGCCCAAAGAAATGCCAAAGAAAGGGGAAAGAAAGCCTAAAGAAAGCCAAAAGAAAGCCCAAAGAATGGGGAATGAAAGCCCTAAGAAAGCCCAAAGTAAGCCCAAAGAAGGAAGAAAGAAGTAAGAAAAAAGTAAAAAGAAGTAAGAAAGAAGTAAGAAAAAAGTAAGAAAGAAGTAAGAAAAAATTAAGAAAGAAGAAAGAAAGAAAAAAGAAAGAAAGAAGAGAGAAAGAAGAAAGAAAGGAGAAAGAAATAAAGGAGAAAGAAAGAAGAAAGAAGAAAAAAGAAGAAAGAAAGAAGAAAGAAAGAAGAAAGAAAGAAGAAAGAAAGAAAGAAAGGAAGAAGAAAGGAAGAAGAAATGAAGAAGAAAGAAAGAAGAAAGAAAGGAGAAAGAAAAAAAGAAGAAAGAATGAAGAAAGAAAGAAGAAAGAAAGAAGAAAGAAAGAAGAAAGAAAGAAGAAATAAAGAAGAAAGAAAGAAGAAAGGAAGAAGAAAGGAAGAATAAAGAAAAAGAAAGGAAGAAGAAAGAAAGAAGAAAGAAGAAAGAAGAAGAAAGAAAAAAGAAAGAAGGAAAGAAGAAAGAAAGAAGGAAAGAAGAAAGAAAGAAGAAAGAAGAAAGAAGAAAGAAAGAAGAAAGAAAGAATCACGAAAGAAAGAAGTAAGAAAGAAAGAAGAAAGAAAGAAAGAAAGAAAGAAGAAAGAAAGAAGAAAGAAAGAAGAAAGAAAAAAAGAAAGAATGAAGAAAGAAAGAAGAAATAAAGAAGAAAGAAAGAAAGAAGAAAGAACAAAGAAAGAAAGAAAGAAAGAAGCAAGAAAGAAAGAAAGAAGAAAGAAAGAAGAAAGAAAGAAGAAAGAAAGAAGAAAGAAAGAAGAAAGAAAAGAGAAAGAAAGAAGAAAGAAGAAAAAAAGAAGGAAGAAAGAAGAAAGAAAGAAGAAAGGAAGAAGAAAGTAAGAAGAAATGAAGAATAAAGAAAGAAGAAAGAAAGAAGAAAGAAAGAAGAAAGAAGAAAAAGAAGAAAGAAAGAAGTAAGAAAGAAGTAAGTAAGAAAGAAGAAAGTAAGAAGAAAGGAAAAGAAAGAAAGAAAGAAGAAATAAAGAACGAAGAAAGAAAGAAGAAAGAAAGAAGAGAGAAAGAAGAAAGAAGGAATGCTGAAAGAAGAAAGAAAGAAAGAAAGAAGAAAGAAAGAAGCAAGAAAGAAGTAAGGAAGAAAGAAGAAATAAAGAAGAAAGAAAGAAGAAAGAAAGAAGAATGAAAGAAGAAAGAAGGAAAGAAGAAAGAAGAAATAAGAAGAAAGAAAGAAGAAAGAAACAAGAAGAAAGAAAGCAAGAAAGAAGAAAGTAAGAAGAAAGAAAGAAGCAAGAAAGAAAGAAATAAGAAAGAAAGAAAGAAGAAAGAAAGAAGAAAGAAAGGAGAAAGAAAGAAGAAAGAAGAAAAAAAGAAGAAAGAAAGAAGTAAGAAAGAAGTAAGAAAGAGGTAAGAAAGAAGTAAGAAGGAAGTAAGAAAGAAAGAAGAAAGGAAGAAGAAAGGAAGAAGAAAGGAAGAAAGAAGAAACAAAGAACGAAGAAAGAAAGAAGAAAGAAAGAAGAAAGAAAGAAGAAAGAAAGAAGAAAGAAAGAAAGAAAGAAGAAAGAAAGAAAGAAGAAATGAAGAATGAAGAAAGAAAGAAAGAAGAAAGAAAGAGGAAAGAAACAAAGAAGAAAGAAAGAAAGAAAGAAGAGAGAAAGAAGAAAGAAAGAAAGAAGAAGAATGAAGAAAGAATGAAGAAAGAAAGAAGAAAGAAAGAAGAAAGAAAGAAGAAAGAAAGAAAGAAAAAAGAAAGAAAGAAGAAAGGAAGAATGAAGAAAGAAAGAAAGAAGAAAGAAAGAGGAAAGAAACAAAGAAGAAAGAAGAAAGAAAGAAGAAAGGAAGAAGAAAGGAAGAAGAAAGGAAGAAAGAAAGAAGAAAGAAAGAAAGAAAGAAAGAAAGAAAGAAAGAAGAAAGAAAGAAGAAGGAAAGAAGAAAGAAGAAAGAAAGAAGCAAGAAAGAAAGAAGAAAGAAAGAAGAGAGAAAGGAGAAAGATAGAAGAAAGATAGAAGAAAGAAAGAAGAAAGAAAGAAGAAAGAAAGAGGAAAGAAAGAAGAAAGAAAGAAGAAGAAAGAAAGAAGAACGAAAGAAGAAAGAAAGAGGAAAGAAAGAAGAAAGAAGAAAGGAAGAAGAAAGAAAGAAGAAAGAAAGAAGAAAGAAAGTAGTAAGAAAGAAGTAAGAAAGAAGTAAGAAAGAAAGATTAAAGAAAGAAGAAAGAAAGAAGAAAGACAGAAGAAAAAATAAAGAAGGAAGAAAGAAGTAAGAAAAAAGTAAGAAAGAAGTAAGAAAGAAAGAAGTATAAAGAAAGAAGAAAGAAACAAGAAAGGAAGAAGAAAGAAAGAAGAAAGAAAGAAGAAAGAAAGAAAGAAGAAAGAAAGAATGAAGAAAGAAAGAAGTAAGAAAGAAAGAAGTAAGAAAGAAAGAAGAAAGAAAGAAAGAAAGAAAGAAGAAAGAAAGAAAGAAGAAAGAAAGAAGAAAGAAAGAAAAAAGAAAGAAAGAAGAAATAAAGAAGAAAGAAAGAAGAAAGAAAGAAGAAAGAAAGAAGAAAGGAAGAATGAAGAAAGAAAGAAAGAAGAAAGAAACAAAGAAGAAAGAAAGAAAGAAAGAAAGAAACAAAGAAGAAAGAAAGAAAGAAAGAAGCAAGAAAGAAAGAAAGAAGAAAGAAAGAAGAAAGAAAGAAGAAAGAAAGAAAGAAAGAAGAAGGAAAGAAGAAAGAAAAGAGAAAGAAAGGAGAAAGAAGAAAAAAAGAAGGAAGAAAGAAGAAAGGAAGAAGAAATGAAGAAGAAAGGAAGAAAGAAGAAATAAAGAACGAAGAAAGAAAGAAGAAAGGAAGAAGAAAGAAAGAATGCTGAAAGAAAGAAAGAAAGAAGAAAAAAAGAAGTATGAAAGAAGTGAGGAAGAAAGAAGAAATAAAGAAGAAAGAAAGGAGAAAGAAAGAAGCATGAAAGAAGAAAGAAGGAAAGAAGAGAGAAAGAAAGAAAGAAGAAAGAAAGAAGAAAGAAACAAAGAAGAAAGAAAGAAAGAAAGAAAAGAAAGTAAGAAAAAGAAAGAATCAAGAAAGAAAGAAAGAAGAAAGAAAGAAAAAAGAAAGAAAGAAGAAAGAAAGAAGAAAGAAAGAAGAAAGAAAGAAAGAAAGAAGAAAGAAAGAAAGAAGAAAGGAAGAATGAAGAAAGAAAGAAAGAAGAAAGAAAGAGGAAAGAAACAAAGAAGAAAGAAGAAAGAAAGAAGAAAGGAAGAAGAAAGGAAGAAGAAAGGAAGAAAGAAAGAAGAAAGAAAGAAAGAAAGAAAGAAGAAAGAAAGAAGAAGGAAAGAAGAAAGAAGAAAGAAAGAAGCAAGAAAGAAAGAAGAAAGAAAGAAGAAAGAAAGAAAGAAGAAAGAAAGAAAGAAGAAAGGAAGAATGAAGAAAGAAAGAAAGAAAGAAGAAAGAAAGAGGAAAGAAACAAAGAAGAAAGAAGAAAGAAAGAAGAAAGGAAGAAGAAAGAAAGAAGAAAGGAAGAAAGAAAGAAGAAAGAAAGAAAGAAAGAAAGAAGAAAGAAAGAGGAAAGAAAGAAGAAAGAAAGAAAGAAGAACGAAAGAAGAAAGAAAGAGGAAAGAAAGAAGAAAGAAGAAAGGAAGAAGAAAGAAAGAAGAAAGAAAGTAGTAAGAAAGAAGTAAGAAAGAAGTAAGAAAGAAAGATTAAAGAAAGAAGAAAGAAAGAAGAAAGACAGAAGAAAGAAATAAAGAAGGAAGAAAGAAGTAAGAAAAAAGTAAGAAAGAAGTAAGAAAGAAAGAAGAATAAAGAAAGAAGAAAGAAACAAGAAAGGAAGAAGAAAGAAAGAAGAAAGAAAGAAGAAAGAAAGAAAGAAGAAAGAAAGAATGAAGAAAGAAAGAAGTAAGAAAGAAAGAAGTAAGGAAGAAAGAGGAAAGAAAGAAAGAAAGAAAGAAAGAAAGAAGAAAGAAAGAAAGAAGAAAGAAAGAAGAAAGAAAGAAAAAAGAAAGAAAGAAGAAATAAAGAAGAAAGAAAGAAGAAAGAAAGAAGAAAGAAAGAAGAAAGGAAGAATGAAGAAAGAAAGAAAGAAGAAAGAAACAAAGAAGAAAGAAAGAAAGAAAGAAAGAAACAAAGAAGAAAGAAAGAAAGAAAGAAGCAAGAAAGAAAGAAAGAAGAAAGAAAGAAGAAAGAAAGAAGAAAGAAAGAAAGAAGAAGGAAAGAAGAAAGAAAAGAGAAAGAAAGGAGAAAGAAGAAAAAAAGAAGGAAGAAAGAAGAAAGGAAGAAGAAATGAAGAAGAAAGGAAGAAAGAAGAAATAAAGAACGAAGAAAGAAAGAAGAAAGAAAGAAGAAAGAAAGAAGAAAGAAAGAAGAAAGAAAGAATGCTGAAAGAAAGAAAGAAAGAAGAAAAAAAGAAGTATGAAAGAAGTGAGGAAGAAAGAAGAAATAAAGAAGAAAGAAAGAAGAAAGAAAGAAGAATGAAAGAAGAAAGAAGGAAAGAAGAAAGAAAGAAAGAAAGAAGAAAGAAAGAAGAAAGAAACAAAGAAGAAAGAAAGAAAGATAGAAAAGAAAGTAAGAAAAAGAAAGAATCAAGAAAGAAAGAAAGAAGAAAGAAAGAAAAAAGAAAGAAAGAAGAAAGAAAGGAGAAAGAAAGAAGAAAGAAGAAAAAAGAAGAAAGAAAAAAGAAAGAAAGAAGAAAGAAAGAAGAAAGAAAGAAGAAAGAAAGAAAGAAAGAAGAAAGAAAGAAGAAAGGAAGAATGAAGAAAGAAAGAAAGAAGAAAGAAAGAGGAAAGAAACAAAGAAGAAAGAAGAAAGAAAGAAGAAAGGAAGAAGAAAGGAAGAAGAAAGGAAGAAGAAAGGAAGAAAGAAGAAAGAAAGCAGAAAGAAAGAGGAAAGAAAGAAGTAAGAAAGAAGTAAGAAAGAAGTAAGAAAGAAAGAAGAAAGGAAGAGGAAAGGAAGAAGAAAGGAAGAAAGAACGAAGAAAGAAAGAAGAAAGAGAGATGAAAGAAAGAAGAAAGAAAGATGTTAGAAAGAAAGAAGAAAGAAAGAAAGAAGAAAGAAGTAAGAAAGATGTAAGAAAGAATGAAGAAAGAAAGAAGAAAGAAAGAAAGAAAGAAGAAAGAAAGAAAGAAAGAAGAAAGGTAGAATGAAGAAAGAAAGAAAGAAGAAATAAAGAGAAAAGAAACAAAGAAGAAAGAAAGAAATAAAGAAGAAAGAAAGAAGAAAGAAAGAAGAAAGAAGAAAGACAGAAGCAAGAAAGAAGAGAGAAAGGAGAAAGATAGAAGAAAGATAGAAGAAAGATAGAAGAAAGAAAGAGGAAAGAAAGAGGAAAGAAAGAAGAAAGGAAGAAGAAAGAAAGAAGAAAGAAAGAAGAAAGAAAGAGGAAAGAAAGAAGAAAGAAGAGAGGAAGAATAAAGAAAGAAGAAAGAAGAGAGGAAGAATAAAGAAAGAAGAAAGAAAGAAGAAAAAAAGTAGTAAGAAAGAAGTAAGAAAGAAAGAAGAAAGGAAGTAGAAAGGAAGAAGAAAGGAAGAAAGAAGAAAGAAAGAACGAAGAAAGAACGAAGAAAGAAAGAAGAAAGAAAGGAGAAAGAAAGAAGAAAGAAGAAAAAAGTAGAAAGAAAGAAGAAAGAAAGAAAGAAGAAAGAAAGAAGAAAGAAATAAGAAAGAAAGAAGAAAGAAAGAAAGAAAGAAGAAAGGAAGAAAGAAGAAAGGAAGAATGAAGAAAGAAAGAAAGAAGAAAGAAAGAGGAAAGAAACAAAGAAGAAAGAAGAAAGAAAGAAGAAAGGAAGAAAAAATGAAGAAGAAAGGAAGAAAGAAGAAAGAAAGCAGAAAGAAAGATGAAAGAAAGAAGAAAGAAGAAAGAAAGAAGAAAGAAGAAGAAAGAAAGAAGAAAGAAAGAAAGAAGAAAGAAAGCAGAAAGAAAGAGGAAAGAAATAAGTAAGAAAGAAGTAAGAAAGAAGTAAGAAAGAAAGAAGAAAGGAAGAAGAAGGAAAGAAGAAAGAAAGAAGAAAGAAAGAAAGAAAGAAGAAAGAAAGAAAGAAAGAAGAAAGGAAGAATGAAGAAAGAAAGAAAGAAGAAATAAAGAGAAAAGAAACAAAGCAGAAAGAAAGAAAGAAAGAAAGAAAGAAAAAAGAAAGAAGAAAGAAAGAAGAAAGAAAGATGTTAGAAAGAAAGAAGAAAGAAAGAAAGAAGAAAGAAGTAAGAAAGATGTAAGAAAGAATGAAGAAAGAAAGAAGAAGGAAAGAAGAAAGAAAGAAGAAAGAAAGAAAGAAAGAAGAAAGAAAGAAAGAAAGAAGAAAGGAAGAATGAAGAAAGAAAGAAAGAAGAAATAAAGAGAAAAGAAACAAAGCAGAAAGAAAGAAAGAAAGAAAGAAAGAAAAAAGAAAGAAGAAAGAAAGAAGAAAGAAAGAAGAAAGAAACAAGAAAGAAAGAAGAAAGAAAGAAGAAAGAAAGAAGAAAGAAAGGAAGAAAGAAGAAAGAAAGAAAGAAGAAAGGAAGAATGAAGAAAGAAAGAAAGAAGAAAGAAGAAAGAAAGAAGAAGAAAGAAGAAAGGAAGAAGAAAGGAAGAAGAAATGAAGAAGAAAGAAAGAAGAAAGAAAGAAGAAAGAAAAAAGAAGAAAGAATGAAGAAAGAAAGAAGAAAGAAAGAAGAAAGAAAGAAGAAATAAAGAAGAAAGAAAGAAAAAAGAAAGAAGAAAGGAAGAAGAAAGGAAGAATAAAGAAAAAAGAAAGGAAGAAGAAAGAAAGAAGAAAGAAGAAAGAAAGAAGAAAGAAAAAAGAAAGAAGGAAAGAAGAAAGAAAGAAGGAAAGAAGAAAGAAAGAAGAAAGAAAGAAAGAAGAAAGAAAGAAAGAAGAAAGAAAGAATCACGAAAGAAAGAAGTAAGAAAGAAAGAAGAAAGAAAGAAAGAAAGAAAGAAGAAAGAAAGAAGAAAGAAGAAAGAAAAAAAAGAAAGAATGAAGAAAGAAAGAAGAAATAAAGAAGAAAGAAAGAAAGAAAGAAGAAAGAAACAAAGAAGAAAGAAAGAAAGAAGCAAGAAAGAAAGAAAGAAGAAAGAAAGAAGAAAGAAAGAAGAAAGAAAGAAAGAAGAAAGAAAGAAGAAAGAAAAGAGAAAGAAAGAAGAAAGAAGAAAAAAAGAAGGAAGAAAGAAGAAAGAAAGAAGAAAGGAAGAAGAAAGTAAGAAGAAATGAAGAATAAAGAAAGAAGAAAGAAAGAAGAAAGAAAGAAGAAAGAAGAAAAAAGAGGAAAGAAAGAAGAAAGGAAGAAGAAAGGAATAAGAAAGGAAGAAAGAAAGAAGAAAGAAAGAAAGAAAGAAAGAAGTAAGAAAGAGGAAAGAAAGAAGAAAGGAAGAAGAAAGAAAGAAAGAAGAACGAAAGAAGAAAGAAAGAGGAAAGAAAGAAGAAAGAAGAAATGAAGAAGAAAGAAAGAAGAAAGAAAGAAGAAAGAAAGTAGTAAGAAAGAAGTAAGAAAGAAAGATTAAAGAAAGAAGAAAGAAAGAAGAAAGACAGAAGAAAGAAATAAAGAAGGAAGAAAGAAGTAAGAAAAAAGTAAGAAGGAAGTAAGAAAGAAAGAAGAAGAAAGAAAGAAGAAAGAAACAAGAAAGGAAGAAGAAAGAAAGAAGAAAGAAAGAAGTAAGAAAGAAAGAAGAAAGAAAGAAAGAAAGAAAGAAAGAAAGAAAGAAAGAAAGAAAGAAGAAAGAAAGAAGAAAGAAAGAAGAAAGAAAGAAAAAAGAAAGAAAGAAGAAATAAAGAATAAAGAAAGAAGAAAGAAAGAAGAAAGAAAGAAGAAAGGAAGAATGAAGAAAGAAAGAAAGAAGAAAGAAACAAAGAAGAAAGAAAGAAAGAAAGAAAGAAAGAAACAAAGAAGAAAGAAAGAAAGAAAGAAGCAAGAAAGAAAGAAAGAAGAAAGAAAGAAGAAAGAAAGAAGAAAGAAAGAAAGAAGAAGGAAAGAAGAAAGAAAAGAGAAAGAAAGGAGAAAGAAGAAAAAAAGAAGGAAGAAAGAAGAAAGGAAGAAGAAATGAAGAAGAAAGGAAGAAAGAAGAAATAAAGAAGAAAGAAAGAAGAAAGAAAGAAGAAAGAAAGAAGAAAGAAAGAAGAAAGAAAGAATGCTGAAAGAAAGAAAGAAGAAAAAAAGAAGTATGAAAGAAGTGAGGAAGAAAGAAGAAATAAAGAAGAAAGAAAGAAGAAAGAAAGAAGAATGAAAGAAAGAAGGAAAGAAGAAAGAAAGAAAGAAAGAAGAAAGAAAGAAGAAAGAAACAAAGAAGAAAGAAAGAAAGATAGAAAAGAAAGTAAGAAAAAGAAAGAATCAAGAAAGAAAGAAAGAAGAAAGAAAGAAAAAAGAAAGAAAGAAGAAAGAAAGGAGAAAGAAAAAAGAAAGAAAGTAGAAAGAAAGGAGAAAGAAAGAAGAAAGAAGAAAAAAGAAGAAAGAAAAAAGAAAGAAAGAAGAAAGAAAGAAGAAAGAAAGAAGAAAGAAAGAAAGAAAGAAAGAAAGAAGAAAGAAAGAAGAAAGGAAGAATGAAGAAAGAAAGAAAGCAGAAAGAAAGAGGAAAGAAAGAAGTAAGAAAGAAGTAAGAAAGAAGTAAGAAAGAAAGAAGAAAGGAAGAGGAAAGGAAGAAGAAAGGAAGAAAGAACGAAGAAAGAAAGAAGAAAGAGAGATGAAAGAAAGAAGAAAGAAAGATGTTAGAAAGAAAGAAGAAAGAAAGAAAGAAGAAAGAAGTAAGAAAGATGTAAGAAAGAATGAAGAAAGAAAGAAGAAAGAAAGAAAGAAAGAAGAAAGAAAGAAAGAAAGAAGAAAGGAAGAATGAAGAAAGAAAGAAAGAAGAAATAAAGAGAAAAGAAACAAAGAAGAAAGAAAGAAATAAAGAAGAAAGAAAGAAGAAAGAAAGAAGAAAGAAGAAAGACAGAAGCAAGAAAGAAAGAAGAAAGAAAGAAGAGAGAAAGGAGAAAGAAAGAAGAAAGATAGAAGAAAGATAGAAGAAAGAAAGAGGAAAGAAAGAGGAAAGAAAGAAGAAAGGAAGAAGAAAGAAAGAAGAAAGAAAGAAGAAAGAAAGAGGAAAGAAAGAAGAAAGAAGAGAGGAAGAATAAAGAAAGAAGAAAGAAAGAAGAAAAAAAGTAGTAAGAAAGAAGTAAGAAAGAAAGAAGAAAGGAAGTAGAAAGGAAGAAGAAAGGAAGAAAGAAGAAAGAAAGAACGAAGAAAGAAAGAAGAAAGAAAGAAGAAAGAAAGGAGAAAGAAAGAAGAAAGAAGAAAAAAGTAGAAAGAAAGAAGAAAGAAAGAAAGAAGAAAGAAAGAAGAAAGAAATAAGAAAGAAAGAAGAAAGAAAGAAAGAAAGAAGAAAGGAAGAAAGAAGAAAGGAAGAATGAAGAAAGAAAGAAAGAAGGAAGAAAGAGGAAAGAAACAAAGAAGAAAGAAGAAAGAAAGAATAAAGGAAGAAAAAAGGAAGAAGAAAGGAAGAAAGAAGAAAGAAAGCAGAAAGAAAGAGGAAAGAAAGAAGAAAGAAGAAAGAAAGAAGAAAGGAAGAAGAAAGAAAGAAGAAAGAAAGAAAGAAGAAAGAAAGCAGAAAGAAAGAGGAAAGAAATAAGTAAGAAAGAAGTAAGAAAGAAGTAAGAAAGAAAGAAGAAAGGAAGAGGAAAGGAAGAAGAAAGGAAGAAAGAACGAAGAAAGAAAGAAGAAAGAGAGAAGAAAGAAAGAAGAAAGAAAGATGTTAGAAAGAAAGAAGAAAGAAAGAAAGAAGAAAGAAGTAAGAAAGATGTAAGAAAGAATGAAGAAAGAAAGAAGAAGGAAAGAAGAAAGAAAGAAGAAAGAAAGAAAGAAAGAAGAAAGAAAGAAAGAAAGAAGAAAGGAAGAATGAAGAAAGAAAGAAAGAAGAAATAAAGAGAAAAGAAACAAAGCAGAAAGAAAGAAAGAAAGAAAGAAAGAAAAAAGAAAGAAGAAAGAAAGAAGAAAGAAAGAAGAAAGAAAGAAGAAAGAAAGAAGAAAGAAAGAAGAAAGAAAGAAGAAAGAAAGAAGAAAGAAAGAAAGAAAGAAGAAAGAAAGAAAGAAGAAAGGAAGAATGAAGAAAGAAAGAAAGAAGAAAGAAGAAAGAAAGAAGAAGAAAGAAGAAAGGAAGAAGAAAGGAAGAAGAAATGAAGAAGAAAGAAAGAAGAAAGAAAGAAGAAAGAAAAAAAGAAGAAAGAATGAAGAAAGAAAGAAGAAAGAAAGAAGAAAGAAAGAAGAAATAAAGAAGAAAGAAAGAAAAAAGAAAGAAGAAAGGAAGAAGAAAGGAAGAATAAAGAAAAAAGAAAGGAAGATTAAAGAAAGAAGAAAGAAGAAAGAAAGAAGAAAGAAAAAAGAAAGAAGGAAAGAAGAAAGAAAGAAGGAAAGAAGAAAGAAAGAAGAAAGAAAGAAAGAAGAAAGAAAGAAAGAAGAAAGAAAGAATCACGAAAGAAAGAAGTAAGAAAGAAAGAAGAAAGAAGAAAGAAAAAAAAAGAAAGAATGAAGAAAGAAAGAAGAAATAAAGAAGAAAGAAAGAAAGAAAGAAGAAAGAAACAAAGAAGAAAGAAAGAAAGAAAGAAGCAAGAAAGAAAGAAAGAAGAAAGAAAGAAGAAAGAAAGAAGAAAGAAAGAAAGAAGAAAGAAAGAAGAAAGAAAAGAGAAAGAAAGAAGAAAGAAGAAAAAAAGAAGGAAGAAAGAAGAAAGAAAGAAGAAAGGAAGAAGAAAGTAAGAAGAAATGAAGAATAAAGAAAGAAGAAAGAAAGAAGAAAGAAAGAAGAAAGAAGAAAAAAGAAGAAAGAAAGAAGAAAGGAAGAAGAAAGGAAGAAGAAAGGAAGAAAGAAAGAAGAAAGAAAGAAAGAAAGAAAGAAGAAAGAAAGAGGAAAGAAAGAAGAAAGGAAGAAGAAAGAAAGAAAGAAGAACGAAAGAAGAAAGAAAGAGGAAAGAAAGAAGAAAGAAGAAAGGAAGAAGAAAGAAAGAAGAAAGAAAGAAGAAAGAAAGTAGTAAGAAAGAAGTAAGAAAGAAGTAAGAAAGAAAGATTAAAGAAAGAAGAAAGAAAGAAGAAAGACAGAAGAAAGAAATAAAGAAGGAAGAAAGAAGTAAGAAAAAAGTAAGAAAGAAGTAAGAAAGAAAGAAGAATAAAGAAAGAAGAAAGAAACAAGAAAGGAAGAAGAAAGAAAGAAGAAAGAAAGAAGAAAGAAAGAAAGAAGAAAGAAAGAATGAAGAAGGAAAGAAGTAAGAAAGAAAGAAGTAAGAAAGAAAGAAGAAAGAAAGAAAGAAAGAAAGAAAGAAAGAAAGAAAGAAAGAAGAAAGAAAGAAAGAAGAAAGAAAGAAGAAAGAAAGAAAAAAGAAAGAAAGAAGAAATAAAGAAAAAAGAAAGAAGAAAGAAAGAAGAAAGAAAGAAGAAAGGAAGAATGAAGAAAGAAAGAAAGAAAGAAGCAAGAAAGAAAGAAAGAAGAAAGAAAGAAGAAAGAAAGAAGAAAGAAAGAAAGAAGGAAAGAAGAAAGAAAAGAGAAAGAAAGGAGAAAGAAGAAAAAAAGAAGGAAGAAAGAAGAAAGGAAGAAGAAATGAAGAAGAAAGGAAGAAAGAAGAAATAAAGATCGAAGAGAGAAAGAAGAAAGAAAGAAGAAAGAAAGAAGAAAGAAAGAAGAAAGAAAGAATGCTGAAAGAAAGAAAGAAAGAATAAAAAAAGAAGTATGAAAGAAGAGAGGAAGAAAGAAGAAATAAAGAAGAAAGAAAGAAGAAAGAAAGAAGAATGAAAGAAGAAAGAAGGAAAGAAGAAAGAAAGAAAGAAAGAAAGAAGAAAGAAAGAAGAAAGAAACAAAGAAGAAAGAAAGAAAGAAAAGAAAGTAAGAAAAAGAAAGAATCAAGAAAGAAAGAAAGAAGAAAGAAAGAAAAAAGAAAGAAAGAAGAAAGAAAGGAGAAAGAAAGAAGAAAGAAGAAAAAAGAAGAAAGAAAAAAGAAAGAAAGATGAAAGAAAGAAGAAAGAAAGAAGAAAGAAAGAAAGAAAGAAGAAAGAAAGAAGAAAGGAAGAATGAAGAAAGAAAGAAAGAAGAAAGAAAGAGGAAAGAAACAAAGAAGAAAGAAGAAAGAAAGAAGAAAGGAAGAAGAAAGGAAGAAGAAAGGAAGAAAGAAGAAAGAAAGCAGAAAGAAAGAGGAAAGAAAGAAGTAAGAAAGAAGTAAGAAAGAAAGAAGAAAGGAAGAGGAAAGGAAGAAGAAAGGAAGAAGAAAGGAAGAAAGAACGAAGAAAGAAAGAAGAAAGAGAGATGAAAGAAAGAAGAAAGAAAGATGTTAGAAAGAAAGAAGAAAGAAAGAAAGAAGAAAGAAGTAAGAAAGATGTAAGAAAGAATGAAGAAAGAAAGAAGAAAGAAAGAAAGAAAGAAGAAAGAAAGAAAGAAAGAAGAAAGGAAGAATGAAGAAAGAAAGAAAGAAGAAATAAAGAGAAAAGAAACACAGAAGAAAGAAAGAAATAAAGAAGAAAGAAAGAAGAAAGAAAGAAGAAAGAAGAAAGACAGAAGCAAGAAAGAAAGAAGAAAGAAAGAAGAGAGAAAGGAGAAAGATAGAAGAAAGACAGAAGAAAGATAGAAGAAAGAAAGAGGAAAGAAAGAGGAAAGAAAGAAGAAAGGAAGAAGAAAGAAAGAAAGAAGAAAGAAAGAAGAAAGAAAGAGGAAAGAAAGAAGAAAGAAGAGAGGAAGAATAAAGAAAGAAGAAAGAAAGAAGAAAAAATGTAGTAAGAAAGAAGTAAGAAAGAAAGAAGAAAGGAAGTAGAAAGGAAGAAGAAAGGAAGAAAGAAGAAAGAAAGAACGAAGAAAGAACGAAGAAAGAAAGAAGAAAGAAAGGAGAAAGAAAGAAGAAAGAAGAAAAAAGTAGAAAGAAAGAAGAAAGAAAGAAAGAAGAAAGAAAGAAGAAAGAAATAAGAAAGAAAGAAGAAAGAAAGAAAGAAAGAAGAAAGGAAGAAAGAAGAAAGGAAGAATGAAGAAAGAAAGAAAGAAGAAAGAAAGAGGAAAGAAACAAAGAAGAAAGAAGAAAGAAAGAAGAAAGGAAGAAAAAAGGAAGAAGAAAGGAAGAAAGAAGAAAGAAAGCAGAAAGAAAGAGGAAAGAAAGAAGAAAGAAGAAAGAAAGAAGAAAGGAAGAAGAAAGAAAGAAGAAAGAAAGAAAGAAGAAAGAAAGCAGAAAGAAAGAGGAAAGAAATAAGTAAGAAAGAAGTAAGAAAGAAGTAAGAAAGAAAGAAGAAAGGAAGAGGAAAGGAAGAAGAAAGGAAGAAAGAACAAAGAAAGAAAGAAGAAAGAGAGAAGAAAGAAAGAAGAAAGAAAGATGTTAGAAAGAAAGAAGAAAGAAAGAAAGAAGAAAGAAGTAAGAAAGATGTAAGAAAGAATGAAGAAAGAAAGAAGAAGGAAAGAAGAAAGAAAGAAGAAAGAAAGAAAGAAAGAAGAAAGAAAGAAAGAAAGAAAGAAGAAAGAAAGAACAAAGAAGAAAGAAAGAAGAAATAAAGAGAAAAGAAACAAAGCAGAAAGAAAGAAAGAAAGAAAGAAAAAAGAAAGAAGAAAGAAGAAAGAAAGAAGAAAGAAAGAAGAAAGAAAGAAGAAAGAAAGAAGAAAGAAAGAAGAAAGAAAGAAGAAAGAAAGAAAGAAAGAAGAAAGAAAGAAAGAAGAAAGGAAGAATGAAGAAAGAAAGAAAGAAGAAAGAAGAAAGAAAGAAGAAGAAAGAAGAAAGGAAGAAGAAAGGAAGAAGAAATGAAGAAGAAAGAAAGAAGAAAGAAAGAAGAAAGAAAAAAAGAAGAAAGAATGAAGAAAGAAAGAAGAAAGAAAGAAGAAAGAAAGAAGAAAGAAAGAAGAAATAAAGAAGAAAGAAAGAAAAAAGAAAGAAGAAAGGAAGAAGAAAGGAAGAATAAAGAAAAAAGAAAGGAAGAAGAAAGAAAGAAGAAAGAAGAAAGAAAGAAGAAATAAAAAACAAAGAAGGAAAGAAGAAAGAAAGAAGGAAAGAAGAAAGAAAGAAGAAAGAAAGAAAGAAGAAAGAAAGAAAGAAGAAAGAAAGAATCACGAAAGAAAGAAGTAAGAAAGAAAGAAGAAAGAAAGAAAGAAAGAAAGAAGAAAGAAAGAAGAAAGAAGAAAGAAAAAAAAAGAAAGAATGAAGAAAGAAAGAAGAAATAAAGAAGAAAGAAAGAAAGAAAGAAGAAAGAAACAAAGAAGAAAGAAAGAAAGAAAGAAGCAAGAAAGAAAGAAAGAAGAAAGAAAGAAGAAAGAAAGAAGAAAGAAAGAAAGAAGAAAGAAAGAAGAAAGAAAAGAGAAAGAAAGAAGAAAGAAGAAAAAAAGAAGGAAGAAAGAAGAAAGAAAGAAGAAAGGAAGAAGAAAGTAAGAAGAAATGAAGAATAAAGAAAGAAGAAAGAAAGAAGAAAGAAAGAAGAAAGAAGAAAAAAGAAGAAAGAAAGAAGTAAGAAAGAAGTAAGAAAGAAAGAAGAAAGGAAGAAGAAAGGAAAAAGAAAGGAAGAAAGAAGAAATAAAGAACGAAGAAAGAAAGAAAGAAGAAAGAAGGAATGCTGAAAGAAAGAAAGAAAGAAAGAAAGAAAGAAGAAAGAAAGAAGCAAGAAAGAAGTAAGGAAGAAAGAAGAAATAAAAAAGAAAGAAAGAAGAAAGAAAGAAGAATGAAAGAAGAAAGATGGAAAGAAGAAAGAAAGAAAGAAAGAAGAAAGAAAGAAGAAAGAAACAAAGAAGAAAGAAAGCAAGAAAGAAAGGAGAAAGAAAGAAGAAAGAAGAAAAAAAGAAGAAAGAAAGAAGTAAGAAAGAAGTAAGAAGGAAGTAAGAAAGAAAGAAGAAAGGAAGAAGAAAGGAAGAAGAAAGGAAGAAAGAAGAAACAAAGAAAGAAGAAAGAAAGAAGAAAGAAAGAAGAAAGAAAGAAGAAAGAAAGATAAAGAAAGAAGAAATAAAGAAGAAAGAAAGAAAGAAAGAAGAAAGAAAGAAAGAAGAAAGGAAGAATGAAGAAAGAAAGAAAGAAGAAAGAAAGAAGAAAGAAAGAAAGAAGAAAGAAAGAAGAAAGAATGAAGAAAGAAAGAAAGAAAGAAGAAAGAAAGAAAGAAGAAAGGAAGAATGAAGAAAGAAAGAAAGAAGAAAGAAAGAAGAAAGAAAGAAGAAAGAAAGAAGTAAGAAAGAAAGAAGAAAGAAAGAAAGAAAGAAAAAAGAAAGAATGAAGAAAGAAAGAAGGAATAAAGAAGAAAGAAAGAAGAAAGGAAGAATGAAGAAAGAAAGAACGAAGAAAGAAACAAGGAAGAAAGAAAGAAAGAAAGAAGCAAGAAAGAAAGAAAGAAGAAAGAAGAAAGAAGAAAGAAAGAAGAAAGAAGAAAGAAGAAAGAAAGAAGAAAGAAAAGAGAAAGAAAGACGAAAGAAGTAAAAAAGAAGGAAGAAAGAAGAAAGAAAGAAGAAAGGAAGAAGAAAGGAAGAAATGAAGAATAAATAAAGAGGAAAGAAAGAAGAAAGAAAGAAGAAAGAAGAAAAAAGAAGAAAGAAAGAAGTGAGAAAGAAGTAAGAAAGAGTTAAGAAAGAAGTAAGAATGAAGTAAGAAAGAAAGAAGAAAGGAAGAAGAAAGGGAGAAGAAAGGAAGAAAGAAGAAACAAAGAACGAAGAAAGAAAGAAGAAACAAAGAAAGAAGAAAGAAAGAATGCTGAAAGAAAGAAAGAAAGAAGAAAGAAAGAAGTAAGAAAGAAGTAAGGAAGAAAGAAGAAATAAAGAAGAAAGAAAGAAGAAAGAAAGAAGAATGAAAGAAAGAAAGAAAGAAAGAAAGAAAGAAAGAAAGAAAGAAAGAAAGAAAGAAAGAAAAAGAAAGAAAGAAAGAAAGAAAGAAATAAGAAAGTAAGAAGAAAGAAAGAAGCAAGAAAGAAAGAAAGAAGAAAGAAAGAAAGAAGAAAGAAGAATGAAAGGAGAAAGAAAGAAGAAAGAAGAAAAATGAAGAAAGAAAAAAGAAAGAAAGAAGAAAGAAAGAAGAAAGAAGAAAAAAGAAGAAAGAAAGAAGTAAGAAAGAAGTAAGAAAGAGGTAAGAAAGAAGTAAGAATGAAGTAAGAAAGAAAGAAGAAAGGAAGAAGAAAGGGAGAAGAAAGGAAGAAAGAAGAAATAAAGAACGAAGAAAGAAAGAAGAAAGAAAGAAGAAAGAAAGAAGAAAGAAAGAAGAAAGAAAGAATGCTGAAAGAAAGAAAGAAAAAAAAGAAAGAAAGAAGAAAGAAAGAAGTAAGTAAGAAGTAAGGAAGAAAGAAGAAATAAAGAAGAAAGAAAGAAGAAAGAAAGAAGAATGAAAGAAGAAAGAAGGAAAGAAGAGAGAAAGAAAGAAAGAAGAAAGAAAGAAGAAAGAAACAAAGAGGAATGAAAGAAAGAAAGAAAGAAAGAAAAAAAGAAAGAAAGAAAGAAAGAAGAAATTAAGAAGAAAGAAAGAAGCAAGAAAGAAAGAAAGAAGAAAGAAAGAAAGAAGAAAGAAGAATGAAAGGAGAAAGAAAGAAGAAAGAAGAAAAATGAAGAAAGAAAAAAGAAAGAAAGAAGAAAGAAAGAAGAAAGAAAGAAGAAAGAAAGAAAGGAAGAAAGAAGAAAGAAAGAAAGAAGAAAGGAAGAGGAAAGGAAGAAAGAACGAAGAAAGAAAGAAGAAAGAGAGAAGAAAGAAAGAAGAAAGAAAGAAGAAAGAAAGAAAGAAGAAAGAAAGAAAGAAAGAAGAAAGGAGGAATGAAGAAAGAAAGAAAGAAGAAATAAAGAGAAAAGAAACAAAGAATAAAGAAAGAAAGAAAGAAGAAAGAAAGAAGAAAGAAAGAAGAAAGAAGAAAGAAAGAAGCAAGAAAGACAGAAGAAAGAAAGAAGAGAGAAAGGAGAAGGTAGAAGAAAGATAGAAGAAAGAAAGAAGAAAGAAAGAGGAAAGAAAGAAGAAAGGAAGAAGAAAGGAAGAAGAAAGAAAGTAAGAAGAAAGAAAGAAGAAAGTAAGAGGAAAGAAAGAAGAAAGAAGAAAGGTAGAAGAAAGAAAGAAGAAAGAAAGAAGAAAGAAATTAGAAAGAAAGAAGTAAGAAAGAAAGAAGAAAGGAAGTAGAAAGGAAGAAGAAAGGAAGAAAGAAGAAAGAAAGAACGAAGAAAGAACGAAGAAAGAAAGAAGAGAGAAAGGAGAAAGAAAGAAGAAAGAAGAAAAAAGAAGAAAGAAAGAAGAAAGAAAGAAAGAAGAAAGAAAGAAGAAAGAAAGAAGAAAGGAAGAAAAAAGGAAGGAGAAATGAAGAATAAAGAAAGGAGAAAGAAAGAAGAAAGAAAGAAGAAAGAAAGAAGAAAGAATCAAGAAAGAAAGAAGTAAGAATGATGTAAGAAAGAATGAAGAAAGAAAGAAGAAAGAAAGAAGAAAGAAAGAAGAAAGAAGAAGAAAGGAAGAAAGAAGAATGTAATAAGAAAGAAAGAAGAAAGAAAGAAGAGAGAACAAAGAAGAAAGAAAGAAGAAAGAGACAAAGAAGAAAGGAAGAAGAAAGGAAGAATTAATGAAGAATAAAGAAAGGAGAAAGAAAGAAGAAAGAAAGAAGAAAGAAACAAGAAAGAAAGAAGAAAGATGTAAGAAAGAATGAAGAAAGAAAGTAGAAAGAAAGAAAGAGGAAAGAAAGAAAGAAGAAAGAAAGAAGAAAGTAAGAAGAAAGAAGAAAGAAAGAAGCAAGAAAGAAAGAAAGAAGAAAGAAGAAAGAAAGAAGAAAGAAAGAAAGAAGAAAGAAAGAAGAAGAAAAGAAAGAAGAAAGAAGAAAGAAAGAAGAAAGGAAGAAGAAATGAAGAATAAAGAAAGAAGAAGGAAAGAAGAAAGAAAGAAGAAAGAAAGAAGAAAGAAAGAAGAAAGAAAGAAAGAAGAAAGAAAGAAAGAAGAAAGGAAGAATGAAGAAAGAAAGAAAGAAGAAAGCAAGAGGAAAGAAACAAAAACTAAAGAAAGAAAGAAAGAAGAAAGGAAGAATGAAGAAAGACAGAAGAAAGAAAGAGGAAAGAAACAAAGAAGAAAGAAAGAAAAAGAAGAAAGAAAGAAGAAAGAAAGAAAGAAGAAAGAAAGGAGAAGGAAAGAAAGAAGAAAGAAAGAAGAAAGAAAGAAGAAAGAAAGAAGAAAGAAAGAAGAAAGAAAGAAAGAAAGAAGAAAGAAAGAAGAAAGAAAGAAAGAAAGAAGAAAGAAAGAAAGAAGAAAGGAAGAATGAAGAAAGAAAGAAGAAAGAAAGAGGAAAAAACAAAGAAGAAAGAAAGAAAGAAGAAAGAACAAATATAGATGAAAGAATAAAGAAAGAATGAAAGAAGAAAGAAAGAGGAAAGAAAGAAGAAAGAAAGAAGAAAGAAAGAAGAAAGAAAGATGTTAGAAAGAAAGAAGAAAGAAAGAAGTAAGAAAGATGTAAGAAAGAATGAAGAAAGAAAGAAGAAAGATGGAAGAAAGAAAGAAAGAAAGAAAGAAAGAAAGAAAGAAAGAGAGAAAGAAAGAAAGAAGAAATAAAGAAGAAGGAAAGAAGAAAGAAGAAAGAAAGAAGCAAGAAAGAAAGAAGAAAGAAAGAAGAGAGAAATGAGAAAGAAAGAAGAAAGATAGAAGAAAGAAAGAGAAAGAAAGAGGAAAGAAAGAAGTAAGAAAGAAAGAAAGAAGAAAGAAGAAAGAAAGAGGAAAGAAAGAAGTAAGAAAGAATGAAGAAAGAAAGAATAAAGAAAGAAGAAAGAAAGAAGAAAGAAATAAAGAAGGAAGAAAGAAGTAAGAAAGAAGTAAGAAAGAAGTAAGAATGAAAGAAGAATAAAGAAATAAGAAAGAAACAAGAAAGAAATAAGAAATAAAGACGAAAGAAAGAAGAAAGATAGAAAGAAAGAAGAAAGAAAGAAAGAAAGAAGAAAGGAAGAATGAAGAAAGAAAGAAAGAAGAAATAAAGAGAAAAGAAACAAAGAAGAAAGAAAGAAAGAAAGAAGAAAGAAAGAAGAAAAAAAGAAGAAAGAAGAAAGAAAGAAGCAAGAAAGAAGAAGGAAAGAAAAAAGAAAGAAGCAAGAAAGAAGAAAGAAAGAAAGAAGAAAGAAAGAAGAGAGAAAAGAGAAAGATAGAAGAAAGATAGAAGAAAGAAAGAAGAAAGAAAGAAGAAAGAATGAAGAAAGAAAGAAAGAAGAAAGAAAGAAAGAAAGAAGAAAGGAAGAATGAAGAAAGAAAGAAAGAAGAAAGAAAGAGGAAAGAAACAAAGAAGAAAGAAAGAAAGGAAGAAGAAAGAAGAAGAAAGGAAGAATAAAGAAAGAAGAAAGGACGAAGAAAGAAAGAAGAAAGAAAGAAGAAAGAAAGAAAAAGGAAAGAAGAAAGAAGAAAGATAGAAGAAAGAAAAAAGAAAGAAGGAAAGAAGAAAGAAAGATGAAAGAAAGAAGAAAGAAAGAGGAAAGAAAGAAGAAAGAAAGAAAGAAGAAAGAAAGAAGAAAGAAAGAAAGCAGAAAGATAGAAGAAAGAAAAAAGAAAGAAGGAAAGATGAAAGAAAGATGAAAGAAAGAAGAAAGGAAGAAGAAAGAAAGAAGAAAGTAAGAAGAAAGAAAGAAGAAAGTAAGAAGAAAGAAAGAAGAAAGAAGAAAGATAGAATAAAGAAAAAAGAAAGAAGGAAAGAAGAAAGAAAGAAGAAAGACAGAAGAAAGAAAGAAGAAAGAAAGAAGAAAGAAAGAAGAATGAAAGAAGAAAGGAAGAAAAAGGAAGAATAAAGGAAGAATAAAGAAAGAAGAGAGAAAGGAAGAAGAAAGAAAGAAGAAAGAAAGCAGCAAGAAAGAGGAAAGAAAGAAGAAAGAAAGAAGAAACAAAGAAGAAAGAATGAAACAAGAAAGAAAGAAGAAAGGAAGAAGAAAGGAAGAAAGAAGAAAGAAAGAACAAAGAAAGAAAGAAGAAACAAAGAAGAAAGAAAGATGTTAGAAAGAGAGAAGAAAGAAAGAAAGAAGAAAGAAAGAAGTAAGAAATATGTAAGAAAGAATGAAGAAAGGAAGAAGAAAGAAAGAGAGAAAGAAGAGAGAAGGAAGAAAGAAAGAAGAAAGAAAGAAGAAAGAAAGAAAGAAGAAAGAAAGAAAGAAGAAAGGAAGAATGAAGAAAGAGAGAAAGAAGAAATAAAGAGAAAAGAAACAAAGAAGAAAGAAAGAAAGAAGAAAGAAAGAACAAAGAAAGAAGAAAGAAGAAAAAAAGAATCAAGAAAGAAGAAGGAAAGAAAGAAGAAAGAAGAAAGAAAGAAGAAAGAAAGAAAGAAAGAAAGAAGAAAGAAAGAAGAGAGAAAGGAGAAAGATAGAAGAAAGATAGAAGAAAGAAAGAAGAAAGAAAGAAGAAAGAAAGAAGAAAGGAAGAAGAAAGGAAGAAGAAAGAAAGAAAGAAGAAAGAAAGAGGAAAGAAAGAAGAAAGAAGAAAGGAAGAAGAAAGAAAAAAGAAAGAAAGAAGAAAGAAAGAAGAAAGAAAGAAAAAAGAAATTAGGAAGGAAGAAAGAAGTAAGAAAAAAGTAAGAAAGAAGTAAGAAAGAAAGAAGAATATAGAAAGAATAAAGAAAGAAAAAAGAAACAAGAAAGAAAGAAGAAAGAAACAAGAAAGAAAGAAGAAAGAACGAAAGAAGAAAGAAAGAAGAAAGAAAGAAGAAAGAAAGAAGAAATAAAGAAGAAAGAAGAAAGAAGAAAGAAATATGAAAGAAGTAAGTAAGAAAGAAGTAAGAAAGAAATATGAAAGATAGAAAGAAAGAAGAAAGAAAGAAAGAAGAAAGGAAGAATGAAGAAAGAAAGAAAGAAGAAATAAAGAGAAAAGAAACAAAGAAGAAAGAAAGAAAGAAAGAAGAAAGAAAGAACAAAGAAAGAAGAAAGAAGAAAGAAAGAAGCAAGAAAGAAGAAGGAAAGAAAGAAGAAAGAAGAAAGAAAGAAGAAAGAAAGAAAGAAGAAAGAAAGAAGAGAGAAAGGAGAAAGATAGAAGAAAGATAGAAGAAAGAAAGAAGAAAGAAAGAAGAAAGAAAGAAGAAAGGAAGAAGAAAGGAAGAAGAAAGAAAGAAAGAAAGAAGAAAGAATAAAGGAAGAAGAAAGAAAGAAGAAAGAAAGAAGAAAGAAAGAAGAAAGAAAGAAAAAAGAAATTAGGAAGGAAGAAAGAAGTAAGAAAAAAGACTGAAAGTAGTAAGAAAGAAAGAAGAATAAAGAAAGAAAAAAGAAACAAGAAAGAAAGAACAAAGAAAGAAGAAAGAAAGAAGAAAGAAAGAAGAAAGAACGAAAGAAGAAAGAAAGAAGAAAGAAAGAAGAAAAAAAGAAGAAAGAAAAAAGAACAAAGAAATATTAAAGAAGTAAGAAAGAAAGAAGTAAGAAAGAAATAAGAAAGATAGAAAGAAAGAAGAAAGAAAGAAATAAGAAAGGAAGAATGAAGAAAGAAACAAAGAAGAAAGAAAGAAAGACAGAAGAAAGAAAGAAGAAAGAAAGAAAAAGAAAGAAAGAAGCAAGAAAGAAGAAAGAAAGAAAGAAGAAAGATAGAAGAAAGACAGAAGAAAGAAGAAAGAAAGAAGGAAGGAAGAAGAAAGGAAGAAAAAAGAAACAAAGAAGAAAGAAAGAGGAAAGAAAGTAGTAAGAAAGAAGTAAGAAAGAAAGAAGAAAGGAAGTAGAAAGGAAGAAGAAAGGAAGAAAGAAGAAAGAAAGAACGAAGAAAGAAAGAAGAAAGAAAGAAGAAAGAAAGAAGAAAGAAAGAAGAAAGAAAGAGGTAAGAAAGAAGTAAGATAGAAAGAAAGAAGAAAGAAGAAAGAAATAAGTAAGAAAGAATGAAGAAAGAATGAAGAAAGAAAGAAGAAAGAAAGAAAAAAGGAAGAAGAAAGGAAGAAGAAAGGAAGAATAAAGAAAGAAAAAAGAAGAAAGAAAGAAGAAAGAAAGAAGAAAGAAAGAACAAAGAAAGAAGAAAGAAAGAAGAAATAAAGAAGAAAGAAGAAAGAAGAAAGGAAGAAAAAAGAAAGAAAGAAGAAAGAAAGAGGAAAGTAAGAAGAAAGGAGAAAGGAAGAAAGAAAGAAGAAAGAAAGAAGAAAGAAAGAAGGAAGAAGAAAGATAGAAGAAAGAAAAAAGATAGAAGGAAAGAAGAAAGAAAGAAGAAAGAAAGAAGAAAGAAACAAGAAAGAAAGAAAGAAGAAAGAAAGAAAGAAAGAAAGAAAGAAAGAAAGAAAGAAAGAAAGAAAGAAAGAAAGAAAGAAAGAAAGAAGAAAGAAAGAAGAAATAAAGTAGAAAGGAAGAAGACAGGAAGAACAAAGGTAGAATAAAGAAAGAAAGAAGAAAGAAAGCAGAAAGAAAGAGGAAAGAAAGAAGAAAGAAATAAGAAACAAAGAAGAAAAAAAGAAGAAAGAAAGAAGTAAGAAAGAAGTAGAAAGAAGTAAGAAAGAAAGAAGAAAGGAAGAAGAAAGGAAGAAGAAAGGAAGAAAGAAGATAGAAAGAACGAAGAAAGAAAGAAGAAAGAAAGAAGAAAAAGAAGAAAGAAAGATGTTAGAAAGAAAGAAGAAAGAAAGAAAGAAGAAAGAAAGATAAAAGAAACAAAGAAGAAAGAAAGAAAGAAAGAAGAAAGAAAGAAGAGAGAAAGGAGAAAATTTGAAGAATGAAAGAAGAAATAAAGAAGAAAGAAAGGAAGAAGAAAGGAAGAATAAAGGAAGAAGAAAGGAAGAAGAAAGAAAGAAGGAAGAAAGAAGAAAGGAAGAAGACAGAAAGAAGAAAGGAAGAAAGAAGAAAGAAAGAAAGAAGAAAGAAAGAAGAAAGAAAGAAAGAGGAAAGAAAGAAGAAAGAAAGAAAGAAGAAAAAAAGTAAGAGGAACGAAAGAAAGAAGAGAGAAAGAATGAAGAAAGAAGAAAGGAAGAAGACAGAAAGAAGAAAGAAAGAAACAAGAAAGAAAGAAAGAAGAAAGAAAGAAAGAAGAAAGAAAGAAAAAAGAAATAAAGAAGAAAGAAAGAAAGGATAAAGAAAGAAGAAAGAAAGAGAGAAGAAATAAAGAAAGAAGAAAGAAAGAAACAAGAAAGAAAGAAAGAACAAAGAAAGAAGAAAGGAAAAGTAAGGAAGAAGAAAGAAAAAAGAAAGAAAGAAAGAAGAAAGAAAGAAAGAAAGAAAGAAAGAAAGAAAGAAAGAAAGAAGAAAGAAAGAAGAAAGAAAGAAGAAAGAAAGAAGAAAGAAAGACGAATGAAAGAAGGAAGAAAGAAGTAAGAAAGAAAGAAGAAAGAAAGAAGTAAGAATTAAGAAAGAAGTAAGAAAGAAGCAAGAAAGAAGAAAGAAAGAAAGAAGAAATAAAGAAGAAAGAAAGAAAGAAGAAAGGAAAAGTAAGGAAGAAGAATGAAAAAAGAAAGAAAGAAAGAATAAAGAAAGAAAGAAAAAAGAAAAAAGATAGAAAGAAAGAAGAAAGAAAGAAGAAAGAAAGAAGAAAGAAAGAAGAAAGAAAGATGTAAGAAAGTAGTAAGAAAGAAGTAAGAAAGAAAGAAGAAAGAAAGAAAGAAAGAAGAAAGTAGAAAGAAAGAGAAGAAAGAAAGAAGAATGGAAGAAAGAAGAAAGAAAGAAAGAAGAAAGAAGAAAGAAACAAGAAAGAAAGAAGAAAGTAAGAAAGAAGAAAGAAAGAAGAAAGAAATAAGTAAGAAAGAAGTAAGAAAGAAAAAAGAAAGAAGGAAGAAAGAAAGAAGAAAAAGTAGAAAGAAAGTAGAAAGAAAGAAGAAATAAAGAAGAAAGAAACAAAGAAGACAGAAAGAAGAAAGAAAGAAAAAAGAAAGAAAGAAAGAAGTAAGAAAGAAGAAAGAAAGAAGAAAGAAAAAGAGAAAGAAAGAAGAAAGAAAGAAAGAAGTAAGAAAGAAGAAAGAAAGAAGAAAGAAAAAATAAAGAAAGAAGAGAGAAAGAAAGAAAGAAGAAAGAAAGATAGAAAAAAGAAAGGAGAAAGGAAGAAGAAAGAAAGAAAGAAAGAAGAAACAGAAAAATGAAAGAAGAATGAAAGAAGAAAGAAAAAAAGGAGGAAGAAAGAAAGAAGAAAGAAAGGAGAAAGAAAGAAGTAAGGAAGAAGAAAGAAAGAATGAGAAAGAAAGAAGAAAGAAAGAAGAACGAAAGAAGAAAGAAATAAGAACAAAAGAAAGAAGAATGATAGAAGAAAGAAAGAAGAATGAAAGAAAGAAGTATGAAAGAAGTAAGAAAGAAAGAAGAAAGAAAGAAGAAAGAAAGAAGAAAGAATGAAAGAAGAAAGAAAGAGGTAAGAAAGAAGTAAGAAAGAAAGAAGAAAGAAAGAGGTAAGAAAGAAGTAAGTAAGAAAGAAGAAAGAAAGAAAGAAGTAAGAAAGAAGAAAGAAAGAAGAACGAAAGAATTAAGAAAGAAGAAAGAAAGAAAGAAGAAAGAAAGAAGAAAGAAAGAAGAAAGAAAGAAAGAAGAAAGAAAGAAAGAAGAAAGAAAGAAAGAAGAAAGAAAGAAGAAAGAAAGAGGTAAGAAAGAAAGAAGAAAGAAAGAAGTAAGAAAGAAGAAAGAAAGAAAGAAGAAAGAAAGAAGTAAGAAAGTAAGAAGAAAGGAAGAAGAAAGAAAGAAGAAAGAAAGAACAAAGAAAGAAGAAAGAAAGAAGAAAGAAAGAAGAAAGAAAGAAGAAAGAAAGAAGAAAGAAAGAGGTAAGAAAGAAGTAAGAAAGAAAGATGAAAGAAAGAAAGAAGCAAGAAAGAAGAAAGAAAGAAGAAAGAAAGAAAGAAGAAAGAAAGAAGAAAGATAGAAAGAGGAACGAAAGAAAGAAGAAAGAAAGAAGAAAGGAAGAAAGAAGAAAGAAAGAAAGAAAGAAGAAAGAAAGAAAGAAATAAAGAGAAGAAAGAAAGAAGAAAGGAAGAGAGAAGAAAGAAAGAAGAAAGAAAGAAAGAAGAGAGAAAGAAAGAAGAAGGAAAGAAGAAAGGAAGAAAGAAGAAAGAAAGAAAGAAGAAAGAAAGAAGTAAGAAAGAATGAAGAAAGAAAGAAGTAAGAAAGAAGTAAGAAAGAAGCAAGAAAAAAGAAAGAAAGAAAGAAGAAAGAAAGAAGAAAGAAAGAAAGAAAAAACAAAGAAAGAAGAAAGGTAAAGTAAGGAAGAAGAAAGAAATAAGAAAGAAAGAAAGAAGAAAGAAAGAAAGAAAGAAAGAAAGAAGTAATAAAGAAGAAAGAAAGAAGAAAGAAAGAAGAAAGAAAGAAGAAAGAAAAGAAGAAAGAAAGAGGTAAGAAAGAAGTAAGTAAGAAAGAAGAAAGAAAGAAGTAAGAAAGAAGAAAGAAAGAAGAACGAAAGAAGAAAGAAAGAAAGAAGAAAGAAAGAAGAAAGAAAGAAGAAAGAAAGAAGAAAGAAAGAAGAAAGAAAGAAGAAAGAAAGAAGAAAGAAAGAGGTAAGAAAGAAAGAAGAAAGAAAGAAGAAAGAAAGAAAGAAGAAAGAAAGAGGTAAGAAAGAAGTAAGTAAGAAAGAAGAAAGAAAGAAAGAAAGAAGTAAGAAAGAAGAAAGAAAGAAGAACGAAAGAAGAAAGAAAGAGGAAAGAAAGAAGAAAGAAAGAAGAAAGAAAGAAGAAAGAAAGAAGAAAGAAAGAAAGAAGAAAGAAAGAAAGAAGAAAGAAAGAAGAAAGAAAGAAAGAAAGAAGAAAGAAAGAAGAAAGAAAGAGGTATAAAGAAAGAAGAAAGAAAGAAAGAAGTAAGAAAGAAGAAAGAAAGAAGAAAGAAAGAAGAAAGAAAGTAAGAAGTAAGAAAGAAGTAAGAAAGAAAGAAGAAAGAAGAAAGAAAGAAAGAAGAAAGAAAGAAGAAAGAAAGAGGTAAGAAAGAAGTAAGATAAAATAAGAAAGAAAGAAAGAAGAATGAAAGAAGAAAGAAAGAAAAATGAAAGAAAGAAGTAAGAAAGAAGTAAGAAAGAAAGAGGAGAGAAAGAAGAAAGAAAGAAGAAAGAAAGAAAGAAGAAAGAAAGAAGAAATAAAGAAAGAAGAAAGAAAGAAGAAAGAAAGAGGTAAGAAAGAAGTAAGAAAGAAAGAAGAAAGAAAGAAGTAAGAAAGAAGAAAGAAAGAAAGAAGAAAGAAAGAAGAAAGAAAGAAGAAAGAAAGAAGAAAGAAAGAAGAAAGAAAGAGGTAAGAAAGAAGTAAGAAAGAAAGAAGAAAGAAAGAAAGAAGCAAGAAAGAAGAAAGAAAGAAGGAAGAAAGAAAGAGAGAAGAAAGAAAGAAGAAAGAAAGAAAGAGGAACGAAAGAAAGAAGAAAGAAAGAAGAAAGGAAGAAAGAAGAAAGAAAGAAAGAAAGAAAGAAGAAAGAAAGAAAGAAATAAAGAGAAGAAAGAAAGAAGAAAGGAAGAAAGAAGAAAGAAAGAAAGAAAGAAAGAAGAAAGAAAGAAAGAAATAAAGAGAAGAAAGAAAGAAGAAAGGAAGAAAGAAGAGAGAAAGAAAGAAGAAGGAAAGAAGAAAGGAAGAAAGAAGAAAGAAAGAAAGAAAGAAGAAAGAAAGAAGTAAGAAAGAAAGAAGAAAGAAAGAAGTAAGAAGTAAGAAAGAAGTAAGAAAGAAGCAAGAAAAAAGAAAGAAAGAAAGAAGAAAGAAAGAAGAAAGAAAGAAAGAAAAAACAAAGAAAGAAGAAAGGAAAAGTAAGGAAGAAGAAAGAAATAAGAAAGAAAGAAAGAAGAAAGAAAGAAGAAAGAAAGAAAGAAGAAAGAAAGAAAGAAAGAAGAAAGAAAGAAGAAGGAAAGAAGAAAGAAAGAAGAAAGAAAGACGAAAGAAAGAAGGAAGAAAGAAGTAAGAAAGAAAGAAGAAAGAAAGAAGTAAGAAGTAAGAAAGAAGTAAGAAAGAAGAAAGAAAGAGGAAAGAAAGAAAGAAGAAAGAAAGAAGAAAGGAAGAAGAAAGAAAGAAAGAAAGAAGAAACAAAAAAATGAAAGAAGAATGAAAGAAGAAAGAAAAAAAGAAGGAAGAAAGAAAGAAGAAAGAAAGGAGAAAGAAAGAAGTAAGGAAGAAGAAAGAAAGAAAGAAGAAAGAAAGAAGAAAGAAAGAAGAACGAAAGAAGAAAGAAATAAGAACAAAAGAAAGAAGAATGAGAGAAGAAAGAAAGAAGAATGAAAGAAAGAAGTATGAAAGAAGTAAGAAAGAAAGAAGAAAGAAAGAAGAAAGAAAGAAGAAAGAATGAAAGAAGAAAGAAAGAGGTAAGAAAGAAGTAAGAAAGAAAGAAGAAAGAAAGAGGTAAGAAAGAAGTAAGTAAGAAAGAAGAAAGAAAGAAAGAAGTAAGAAAGAAGAAAGAAAGAAGAACGAAAGAATTAAGAAAGAAGAAAGAAAGAAAGAAGAAAGAAAGAAGAAAGAAAGAAGAAAGAAAGAAAGAAGAAAGAAAGAAAGAAGAAAGAAAGAAAGAAGAAAGAAAGAAGAAAGAAAGAGGTAAGAAAGAAAGAAGAAAGAAAGAAGTAAGAAAGAAGAAAGAAAGAAAGAAGAAAGAAAGAAGTAAGAAAGTAAGAAGAAAGGAAGAAGAAAGAAAGAAGAAAGAAAGAAGAAAGAAAGAAGAAAGAAAGAAGAAAGAAAGAAGAAAGAAAGAAGAAAGAAAGAGGTAAGAAAGAAGTAAGAAAGAAAGATGAAAGAAAGATGAAAGAAAGAAAGAAGCAAGAAAGAAGAAAGAAAGAAGAAAGAAAGAAAGAAGAAAGAAAGAAGAAAGATAGAAAGAGGAACGAAAGAAAGAAGAAAGAAAGAAGAAAGGAAGAAAGAAGAAAGAAAGAAAGAAAGAAGAAAGAAAGAAAGAAATAAAGAGAAGAAAGAAAGAAGAAAGGAAGAAAGAAGAAAGAAAGAAGAAAGAAAGAAAGAAGAGAGAAAGAAAGAAGAAGGAAAGAAGAAAGGAAGAAAGAAGAAAGAAAGAAAGAAAGAAGAAAGAAAGAAGTAGGAAAGAAAGAAGAAAGAAAGAAGTAAGAAGTAAGAAAGAAGTAAGAAAGAAGCAAGAAAAAAGAAAGAAAGAAAGAAGAAAGAAAGAAGAAAGAAAGAAAGAAAAAACAAAGAAAGAAGAAAGGTAAAGTAAGGAAGAAGAAAGAAATAAGAAAGAAAGAAAGAAGAAAGAAAGAAAGAAGAAAGAAAGAAAGAAGAAAGAAAGAAAGAAAGAAGAAAGAAAGAAGAAAGAAAGAAGAAAGAAAAGAAGAAAGAAAGAGGTAAGAAAGAAGTAAGTAAGAAAGAAGAAAGAAAGAAAGAAGTAAGAAAGAAGAAAGAAAGAAGAACGAAAGAAGAAAGAAAGAAAGAAAGAAAGAAAGAAGTAATAAAGAAGAAAGAAAGAAGAAAGAAAGAAGAAAGAAAGAAGAAAGAAAAGAAGAAAGAAAGAGGTAAGAAAGAAGTAAGTAAGAAAGAAGAAAGAAAGAAGTAAGAAAGAAGAAAGAAAGAAGAACGAAAGAAGAAAGAAAGAAAGAAGAAAGAAAGAAGAAAGAAAGAAGAAAGAAAGAAGAAAGAAAGAAGAAAGAAAGAAGAAAGAAAGAGGTAAGAAAGAAAGAAGAAAGAAAGAAGAAAGAAAGAAAGAAGAAAGAAAGAGGTAAGAAAGAAGTAAGTAAGAAAGAAGAAAGAAAGAAAGAAAGAAGTAAGAAAGAAGAAAGAAAGAAGAACGAAAGAAGAAAGAAAGAAGAAAGAAAGAAGAAAGAAAGAAGAAAGAAAGAAGAAAGAAAGAAGAAAGAAAGAAGAAAGAAAGAAAGAAGAAAGAAAGAAGAAAGAAAGAAAGAAAGAAAGAAGAAAGAAAGAAGAAAGAAAGAGGTATAAAGAAAGAAGAAAGAAAGAAAGAAGTAAGAAAGAAGAAAGAAAGAAGAAAGAAAGAAGAAAGAAAGTAAGAAGTAAGAAAGAAGTAAGAAAGAAAGAAGAAAGAAGAAAGAAAGAAAGAAGAAAGAAAGAAGAAAGAAAGAGGTAAGAAAGAAGTAAGATAAAATAAGAAAGAAAGAAAGAAGAATGAAAGAAGAAAGAAAGAAAAATGAAAGAAAGAAGTAATAAAGAAGTAAGAAAGAAAGAGGAGAGAAAGAAGAAAGAAAGAAGAAAGAAAGAAAGAAGAAAGAAAGAAGAAATAAAGAAAGAAGAAAGAAAGAAGATAGAAAGAGGTAAGAAAGAAGTAAGAAAGAAAGAAGAAAGAAAGAAGTAAGAAAGAAGAAAGAAAGAAAGAAGAAAGAAAGAAGTAAGAAAGTAAGAAGAAAGGAAGAAGAAAGAAAGTAGAGAGAAAGAAAGAAAGAAGAAAGAAAGAAGAAAGAAAGAAGAAAGAAAGAAGAAAGAAAGAAGAAAGAAAGAAGAAAGAAAGAAGAAAGAAAGAGGTAAGAAAGAAGTAAGAAAGAAAGAAGAAAGAAAGAAAGAAGCAAGAAAGAAGAAAGAAGGAAGAAAGAAAGAAAGAAGAAAGAAAGAAGAAAGAAAGAAAGAGGAACGAAAGAAAGAAGAAAGAAAGAAGAAAGGAAGAAGAAAGAAAGACGAAAGAAAGAAGGAAGAAAGAAGTAAGAAAGAAAGAAGAAAGAAAGAAGTAAGAAGTAAGAAAGAAGTAAGAAAGAAGAAAGAAAGAGGAAAGAAAGAAAGAAGAAAGAAAGAAGAAAGGAAGAAGAAAGAAAGAAAGAAAGAAGAAACAAAAAAATGAAAGAAGAATGAAAGAAGAAAGAAAAAAAGAAGGAAGAAAGAAAGAAGAAAGAAAGGAGAAAGAAAGAAGTAAGGAAGAAGAAAGAAAGAAAGAAGAAAGAAGAAAGAAAGAAGAACGAAAGAAGAAAGAAATAAGAACGAAAGAAAGAAGAATGAGAGAAGAAAGAAAGAAGAATGAAAGAAAGAAGTATGAAAGAAGTAAGAAAGAAAGAAGAAAGAAAGAAGAAAGAAAGAAGAAAGAAAGAAAGAAGAAAGAAAGAAGGAAGAAAGAGGTAAGAAAGAAGAAAGAAAGAAAGAAGAAAGAAAGAAAGAAGTAAGAAAGAAGAAAGAAAGAAAATGAAAGAAAGAAGTAAGAAAGTAAGAAGAAAGATGAAGAAAGAAGAGAGAAAGAAAGAAAGAACAAAGAAGAAAGAAAAAGAAAGAAGAAAGAATTAAGAAAGAAGAAATAAAGAAGAGAGAAAGAAGAAAGAAAGAAGAAAGGAAGAAAGAAGAAAGAAAAAGTAAGTAAGAAGAAAGAAATAAGAAAGAAAGAAAGAAGAAAGAAAGAAAGAAGAAAGAAAGAAAGAAAGAACAAAGAAAGAAGCAAGAAAAAGTATGGAAGAGGAAAGAAATAAGAAAGAAAGAAAGAAGAAAGTAAGAAAGAAGAAAGAAAGAAAGAAGAAAGAAAGAAGAAAAAAAGAAGAAAGAAAGAAGAGAGAAAGAAAGACAGAAGAAAGAAAGAAGAAAGAAAGAAGAAAGAAAGACGAAAGAAAGAAGCAAGAAAGTAAGAAAGAAAGAAGAAAGAAAGAAAGAAGAAATAAAGAAGTAAGAAAGAAAGAGGAAAGGAAGAATAAAGAAAGAAGAAAGAAAGAAGAACGAAAGAAGAAAAAAATAAGAAATAAAGAAAAAAGTATGAAAGAAGAAAGAAAGTAGAAAGAAAGAAGAATGAAAGAAGAAAGAAAAAAGAAAAAAGAAAGAAAGAAAGAAGAAAGAAAGAAGAAAGAAAGAAGTAAGAAAGAAGTAAGAAAAAGAAAGAAAGAAGAAAGAAAGAAAGGAGAAAGAAAGAAGAAAGAAAGAAAGAAAGAAGAAAGAAAGAGAAAGAAAGAAGAGGAAAAGAAAGAAAGAAGAAGCAAGAAAGAAAAAAAGAAAGAAAGAAGAAAGAAGAGGTAAAGAAAGAAAGAAAGAAAGAAGAAAGGAAGAAAGAAGAAAGAAAGGAAGAAAGAAGAAAGAAAGAAAGAAGAAAGAAAGAAGAAAGAAAAATGAAAGAAGAAAGAAAGAAGAAAGAAAGAAGAATGAAAGAAGAAAGAAATAAGAAAGATAGAAAGAAGAAATAAAGTAGAAAGAAAGAAAGAAGAAAGAAAGAAGAAAGAGAGAAAGAAGAAAGGAAGAATAAAGAAAGAGAGAAGAAAGAAAGAAAGAAGAAAGAAAGAAAGAAAGAAGAAAGAAAGAAAGAAGAAAGAAAGAAAGAAGAAAGGAAGAAAGAAAGAAAGAAAGAAAGAAGAAAGAAGAAGAAAGAAAAAAGAAAAAAGAAAAAAAGAAGAAATAAAGGAGAAAGAAAGAAGTAAGAAAGAAGTAAGAAAGATAGAAGAAAGAAAGAAGAAAGAAAGAAGAACGAAAGAAGAAAGAAATAAGAAAGAAAGAAAGAATTAAGAAAGAAGTAAGAAAGAAAGAAGAAAGAAAGAAATAATAAAGAATTAAGAAAGAAGAAAGAAAGAAGAAAGAAGAAAGAAGAAAGAATGAAGGAAGAAAGAAACAAGAAAGAAACAACAAAGAAAGAAGAAAGAAAGAAGAAAGAAAGGAAGAAGAAAGAAAGAAGAAAGAAAGAAATAAGAAAGAAAGAAGAAAGAAAGAAGACAGAAAGAAGAAAGAAAGAAGAAAGGAAAAAGAAAGAAAGAAGTAAGAAAGAAGAACGAAAAAGAAAGAAATAAGAAATAAAGAAAGAAGAATGAAAGAAGAAAGAAAGAAGAATGAAAGTAGAGAGAAAGAAAGAAAGAAAGAAAGAAGAAAGAAAGAATGAACAAAGAAAGAAGAAAGAAAAAGTAAGGAAGAAGAAAGCAATATGAAAGAAAGAAAGAAGAAAGAAAGAAGAAAGAAAGAAGAAAGAAAGAAGAAAGAAAGAAGAAAGAAAGAAGAGAGAAAGAAGAAAGAAAGAAGAGAGAAAGAAAGAAAACAGAAAGAAAGACGAATGAAAGACGAAAGAAAGATGCAAGAAATAAGTAAGAAAGAAAGAAGAAAGAAGAAGTAAGAAAAAAAGAAGAAAGGAAGAAGAAAGAAAGAAAGAAGAAAGAAGAAGGAAGAAAGAAAGAAAGAACAAAGAAAGAAAGAACAAAGAAAGAAAGAACAAAGAAAGAAGAAAGAATAAGTAAGAAGAAGAAAGAAATATGAAAGAAAGAAAGAAGAAAGAAAGAAGAAAGAAAGAAGAAAGAAAGAAGAAAGAAAGAAGAAAGAAAGAAGAAAGAAAGAAGAAAGAAAGAAGAAAGAAAGAAGAGAGAAAGAAGTAAGAAAAAAAGAAGAAAGGAAGAAGAAAGAGAGAAAGAAAGAAAGAACAAATAAAGAAGAAAGAAAAAGAAAGGAAGAAGAAAGAAAGAAGGAAGAAGAAAGAAAGAAGAAAGAAGAAAGAAAGAAGAAAGAAGTAGAACGAAAGAAAGAAGAAAGAAAGAAGAATGAAAGAAAGAAGAAAGAAAGAAAGTAAGAAAGAAAGAAAGAACAAAGAAAGAAGAAAGAAGAAGAAAGAAAAGAGAAAGAAAGAAAGAAGAAACAAAGAAACAAAGAAAGAAAAAGAATGAAGAAAGAAAGAGAGAAAGAAATAAAAAAAGAAAGAAGAAAGAAAGAAGTAAGAAAGAGAGAAGAAAGAAAGAAGAAAGAAAGAAGAAAGAAAGAAGTAAGAAAGAAAGAGGAAAGAAAGAAGGTAGAAAGAAGAAATCAATAAGAAATAAAGAAGAGAGAAAGAAAGAAGAAAGGAAGAAAGAAGAAAGAAAGAAAGAAAGAAGAAAGAAAAAAAGAAAGAAGAAAGAAAGAAGAAAGAAAGAAAGAAGGAAGAAAGAAAGAAGAAAGAAAGAAGTAAGAAAGAAAGGAGAAAGGAAGAAGAAAGAAAGAGAGAGAAAGAAAGAAAGAACAAATAAAGAAGAAAGAAAAAGAAAGGAAGAAGAAAGAAAGAAGGAAGAAGAAAGAAAGAAGAAAGAAAGAAGAAAAGAAAGTAGAAAGACAGAAAGAAGAAAGAAAGAAGAAAGAAAGAAGAAAGAAGAAGAATGAAAGAAGAAGAAAGAAAGAAAGTAAGAAAGAAAGAAGTAGGAAAGAAAGAAGAAAGAAGAAAGAAAGAAAGAAGAAAGAAAGAAGAACGAAAGAAAGAAGAAAGAACAAAGAAACAAGGAAGAAAGAAAGAAGAAAAAAAGAGAAAGAAAGGAGAAAGAAAGAAGTAAGAAAGAAGTAAGAAAGAAAGAAGAAAGAAAGAAGAAAGAAAGAACGAAAGAAGAAAGAAATAAGAAAGAAAGAAAGATGAATGAAAGAAGAAAGAAAGAAGAATGAAAGAAAGAAACAAGAAAGAAAGAAGAAAGAAAGAAGAAGGAAAAAATAATAAAGAATTAAGAAGGAAGAAAGAAGTAGAAAGAAAGAAAGAAGAAAGAGAGGATAAAGAAAGAAGAAAGAAAGAAAGAAGAAGAAAGAAGAAAGAAAGAATAAAGAAAGAAGAAAGGAAGAAGAAATAAAGAAGGAAGAAGAAAGAAAGAAGAAAGAAAGATGAAAGAAAGTAGTAAGAAAGAAGAAGAAAGAAAGAGGAAAGAAAGAAAGAAGAAGAATAAAGACAGAAAAAGAAAGTAGAAAGAAAGAAAGAAAGAAAGAAGAAAGAAAGAAGAAAGAAGAAAGAAGAAAGTAAGAAAGAATAAGGGAAGAAGAAAGAAAGAAAGAAGAAATAAATAAAGAAGAAAGAAAGAAAGAAGACAAAAAGAAGAAAGAAAGAAAAAAGAAAGAAGAAGAAAAAAAGAAGAAAGGAAGAAAGAATAAAGAAGAAGAGAGATAGAAAAAAGAAAGAAGAAAGAAAGAAAGAAGAAAGAAAGAAGAAAGAAAGAAGTAAGAAAGAAGTAAGAAATAAGTAATAAAGAAGTAAGAAAGAATAAAGAATGAAGAAAGAAAGAAAGAAGAAAGAAAGAAGGAAGTAAGAAAGAAGAATTAAAGAAGTAAGAAAGAAAGAAGAAAGAAAGAAGTAAGAAAGAAAGAAGAAAGAAAGAAGTACGAAAGAAGTAAGAAAGAAGTAAGAAAGGAAAAGGAAATAAAGAAGAAGGAAGAAAGAATGAAGGAAGAAAGAAGAAAGAAAGAAGAAAGAAAGAAGAAAGAAAGAAAGAAAGAAGAAAGAAAGAAGAAAGAAGAAAGAAAGAAGAAAGAAAGAAAGAATAAAGAAAGATATAAAGAAGAAAGAAAGAAGAAGAAAGAAATAAAGAAGAAAGAAAGAAGATAGAAAGAAGAAAGAAAAAAGAAAGAAAGAAGGAAGTAAGAAAGAAGTAAGAAAGAAGTAAGAAATAAAGAAGAAAGAAAGAAGAAAGAAAGAAAGAAAGAAGAAAGAAAGAAGAAAGGAAGAAGAAAGGAAGAAGAGAGAAAGAAGAAAGAAAGAAGTAAGAAAGAAGAAAGAAAGAAAGAAGAAAGAAAGAAGAAAGAAAGAAGAAAGAAAGAAAGAATAAAGGAAGAAGAAAGAAGAAAGAAGAAATAAAGAAAGAAGAAGGAAAGAAGAGAGAAAGAAAGAAAGAACAAAGAAAGAAGAAAGAAAAAGTAAGGAAGAAGAAAGAAATAAGAAAGAAAGAAAGAAGAAAGAAAGAAAGAAGAAAGAGAGAAAGAAGAAAGAAAGAAAGAAGTAATAAAGAAGTAAGAAAGAAAGAAGAAAGGAAGAATAAAGAAAGAAGAAAGAAATAAGAACGAAGAAGAAAGAAATAATAAATAAAGAAAAAAGTATGAAAGAAGAAAAAAAGAAGAAAGAAAGAAGAAAGAAAAAAGAGAGAAAGAAAGAAGAAAGAAAGAAGAAAGAACAGAAGAAAGAAAGAAGAAAGAAAGAAGAAAGAAAGAAGTAGAAAAAGTAAGAAAGAAAGAAGAAAGAAAGAAAGAAAGAAGAAAGTTGAAAGAAGAGAAGAAATAAAGAAGAAAGAAAGAAAGAAGAAAGAAAGAAAGAAAGAAGAAAGTTGAAAGAAAGAGAAGAAATAAAGAAGAAAGAAAGAAAGAAGAAGAAAGGAAGAAGAAAGAAGAAAGAAACAAGAAAGAAAGAAGAAAGAAAGAAAGAAAGAAAAAGAAAGAAGAAAGAAAGAAGTAAGAAAGAAGTAAGAAGAAAGAAAGAAGAAAGAAAGAAGGAAGAAGAAAGAAAGAAGAAAGGAAGAAGAAGGGAAGAAGAGAGGAAGAATAAAGAAAGAAGAAAGTAAGAAGAGAGGAAGAATAAAGAAAGAAGTAAGAAAGAAGTAATAAAGAAAGAAGAAATATAGAAAGAAGAAAGAAAGAAGTAAGAAAGAAGTAAGAAAGAAGTTAGAAAGAAAGAAGAAAGGAAGAAGAAGAAAGAAAGAAGAAAGAAAGAGGTAAGAAAGAAGTAAGAAAGAAGTAAGAAATAAAGAAGAAAGAAAGAAGAAAGAAAGAAGAAAGAAAGAAAGAAGAAAGGAAGAATGAAGAAAGAAAGAAAGAAAGAAGAAAGAAAGAAGAAAGAATGAAAGAAAAAGAAAATAAAAAAGAAAGAAAAAAGAAAGAAAGAATGAAATTAAGAAAGAAAGAAAGATAGAAAGAAGGAAAGAAAGAAAGACATAATTAAGAAAGAAAAAAGATAGAAAAAAGAAAATAGAAATAATGAAAGAAAATAGAAAAAAAAACAAGTAATATAGAAAGAAATAAAGAAGGAAGGATAGCAAGGCAGAAAGAAAGAAAGAAAAGAGAAAGAAAGAACAAAAGAAAGAAAGAGAGACGAAAGAAAGAAAAAAGAAGGAAAGAAAAAAGAAAGAGGAGAAAAAGGAAAGAAAGAAAAAAGAGAGTGTGAAAAAATAAAGAAAGAAATTAAAAAAGTAAAGAAAGTAGGAAAGAAAAAAGAAAGAAAGAAAGACAGAAAAAAAAAGAAAGAAAGAAGAAAAAAGAAAGAAAAAAGAAAGAAAAAAAAGACTAAATAAATAAAGGAGGAAAGGAAAAAAGATAGAAAGAAGGAAAGTAAGAAAGAAAGGAATTAGGAAAAAACGAAACAAAGAAAGAAATAAAGTAGGAAAGAAAGAATGAAAGAAAGAAAGAAAGAGAGAAAGAAAGAAGAAAGAAAGTAAAACAGAAAGAAAAAGAAAGAAAAAAAGAAAGAAATAAAGAGAGAAATTAGGAAAGACAGAAAGTAAGAAAGGAAAGAAGGAAGGAAAGAAGGAAAGAAATAGGTGAGAAAGAAAGAAAGAAAGAAAGAAAGAAAGAAAGAAAGATAAAGAAAAGAAAATAAGAAAGGAAGATATTAAAAAATACATAAAGAAGGAAAGAAAGAAAGAAAGAAGAAAGAAAAAAGAGAAAGAAAGAAAGAAAAAAAGAAAGAAAGAAAAAAGAAAGAAAGAAAAAAGAAAGAAATAAAAAAAATAAAGAAATAAAGAAAAAAGAAAGTAGGAAAGAAAGAAAGAAAGAAAGAAAAAAAAGAAAGAAATACAGAAAAAAGAAAGAATAAAGAAAGAAAGAAAGATGAAAGGAAGAAAATAGAAAGAAAGAAAGAAGAAAGAAAGAAAGAAACAAAAAAGAAAGAAAGAAAGAAGAAACTAATTAAAAAGAAAGGAAGAAAGAAAGAAAAAAATTAAAAAGAAAGAAAGAAAAAATTAGAAAAAAGAAAGAAAGAAAGAAGGAAGAAAGAAAAAAGAAGAAAGAAAAAAGAAAGTAAGAAAGAAAAAAGAAAGAAAAAAGAAAGAAAGAGAGAATGGAGGAAAGAATGAAAGAGAGAAAGAAAAGAAAGAAAGAAAGAAAGAAAGAAAGAAAGAAAGAAAGAAAGAAAGAAAGAAAGAAAGAAAAATGAAAGAAAGAAAGAAGAAAGAAGGATAAAAGAAAGAAAGAGAAATAAAGAAAGAAAGAAAAAAAAAAGACGAAAGAAAGGAGAAGGAAAGAAAAAATAAGGGAAGAAATTAAAAAAGAAAGAAAGAAAGAAAGATGAAAGAAAAAAAAAGCAAGAAAGAAAAAGAAAGAGAGAAAGAAATTAAAGAAAAAAGAAAGAAAGAAAGAAAGAAAGAAAGAAGAAAGAATGAAAAAAGATAGAAAGAAAGAGACAAAGAAATTAAAAAAAAAGAAAACAATGGAAGAAAGAAAGAAAGAAAGAAATTAAATAAGAAAGAAAAAACAAAGAAAAAATTTATATCTTTCTTTTCCT
The DNA here is from genome assembly GCF_036013475.1 of Columba livia. Taxonomy (NCBI): domain Eukaryota; kingdom Metazoa; phylum Chordata; class Aves; order Columbiformes; family Columbidae; genus Columba; species Columba livia. The sequence goes on along the minus strand of NW_027043574.1, from coordinate 7,966 downwards.
TTTTTCTTTCTTCTTTCTTTCTTTCTTTCTTTCTTTCTTTCTTTCTTTCTTTCTTTCTTCTTTCTTTCTTTCATTCATTCTTTCTTTTTCTTTACTTCGTGTTTCTTTCTTTCTTTCTTTTTTCTTTCTTTCTTCTTTCTTTCTTCTTTCTTCCTATCTTCTTTCTTTCTTCCTTTCTTCTTTCTTCTTCTTTCTTTCTTCTTTCTTCCTTTCTTCTTTCTTTCTTTCTTTCTTCTTTCTTCTTTCTTTCTTCTTTCTTTCTTCTTTCTTTCTTTCTTCTTTCTTCCTTTCTTCTTTCTTTATTCTTTCTTTCTTTCTTCTTTCTTCCTTTCTTCTTTCTTTCTTCTTTCTTTCTTTCACTCTTTCTCTCTAGTTTCTTTCTTCTTTCTTTGTTCTTTCATTCTTCTTTCTTTATTTCTTATTTCTTCCTTTTTTCTTTCTTCTTTCTTACTTCTTTCTTTCTTTTCCTTTCTTCTTTCTTTCTTACTTCTTTCTTTCTTCTTTCTTTCTTACTACTTTCTTTCTTTCTTCTTTCTGTCTTCTTTCTTTCTTCTTTCTTTCTTATTTTTTTCTTTTTTCTTCTTTCTTCTTCCTTTCTTTCTTCTTTCTTTCTTCTTTCTTTCTTTCTTGTTTCTTTCTTCTTTCTTTCTTCCTTCTTTCTACTTTCTTTCTACTTTCTTCTTTCTTTCTTTCTTCTTTCTTTCTTTTTCTTCTTTCTTTCTTTCTTCCTTCTTTCTTACTTCTTTCTTTCTTTTTTCTTTCTTTCTTATTTCCTTCTTCTCTCTTCTTTCTTCTTCCTTTCTTTTGACTTCTTTCTTATTTCTTTCTTCTTTCTTTCTTCTTCCTTTCTTTCTTCTTCCTTTCTTCTTTCTTCTTCCTTCTTTCTTTCTTCTTTCTTTCTCCTTTCTTTCGTTCTTCTTTCTTTCTTTTTTCTTACTTCTTTCTTTCTTCTTTCTTTCTCCTTTCTTTCTTTCTTCTTTCTTTCTTTTTTTTTACTTCTTTCTTACTTCTTTCTTTCTTTTTTCTTACTTCTTTCTTCTTTCTTTCTTTTTTCTTACTTCTTTCTTACTTCTTTCTTACTTCTTTCTTTCTTCTTTCTTTCTTCTTTCTTTCTTACTTCTTTCTTACTTCTTTCTTTCATTATTCTTTCTTTCTTCTTTCATTCTTCTTTCTTTCTTTCTTATTTCTTTCTTCTTTCATTCTTCTTTCTTTCTTCTTTCTTTCTTACTTCTTTCTTACTTCTTTCTTCCATTATTCTTTCTTACTTCTTTCTGTCTTCTTTCTTTCTTGTTTCTTTCTTTCTTATTTCTTTCTTCTCTCTTTCTTCTTTCTTTCTTCTTTGTTTCTTCTTTCTTTCTTCTTTCTTTCTTACTTCTTTCTTTCTTTTTTCTTTCTTTCTGATATCATTCTTCCCTCCTTCTTTCTTTCAACTTTCTTTCTTCTTTCTTTCTTCTTTCTTTCTTCTTTCTTTTTCGTTCTGTCTTCTTTCTTTCTTCTTTCTTCTTTCTTTTTCTTCTTTCATTCTTACTTCTTTCTTTCTTCTTTCTTTCTTCTTCCTTTCTTCTTTCTTTCTTATTTCTTTCTTTCTTCTTTCTTTCCTCTTTGTTTCTTCTTCCTTTCTTCTTTCTTTCTTACTTCTTTCTTTCTTCTTTCTTTCTTCTTACTTTGTTCTTTCTTTCTTCTTCTTTCTTCTTTCTTCTTCTTCTTCTTTCTTTCTTCCTTATTTCTTTCTTTTTTCTTTCTTGCCTATTTCTTTATTCTCTCTTCTTTCTTTATTTCTTCTTTCTTTCTTTCTTTCTTTTTTATTTCGACTTTCTTTCTACTTTCTTTCTTCTTTCTTTCTTCTTTCTTTCTTACTTCTTTCTTACTTCATTCTTTCATCTTTCTTTCTTCTTTCTTCTTTCTTTCTTCTTTTTTCATCTTTCCTTCTTACGTCTTTCTTACTACTTTCTTTCTTCTTTCTTTCTTCTTTCTTTCTTTCTTCTTTCTTTCTTAATTCATTCCTACTTCTTTCTTCTTTCTTCTTTCTTACTTCTTTCTTTCTTACTTCTTTCTTAGTTCTTTCTTTCATCTTTCTTTCTTCTTTCTTCTTTCCTTCTTCTTTCGTTCTTCTTTCTTTCTTTCTTCTTTCTTTCTTTCTTTCCTACTTCATTCCTACTTCTTTCTTTCTTCTTTTTTCTTCTTTCTTACTTCTTTCTTTCTTACTTCTTTCTTTCATATTTCCTTCTTACGTCTTTCTTTCTATCTTCTTCCTTTCTTTCATCTTTCTTCTTTCTTCTTTCTTTCTTTCATTCTTTCTCTCTTCTTTCTTCCTTCTTCTTTCTCTTCTTTCTCTTTTTTCTTCTTTCTTTCTTTTTCTTTCTTTCTTCTTTCTTCTTTCTTTCTTCTTCTTTCTTCTTTTTTGTTTCTTTCTCTCTTCAATTCTTCCTTCTTTCTTTCTACTTTCTTAACTTCATTCTTCTTTCTTTCTTCTTTCTTTATTCTTTATTTCTTCTTTCTTTCTTCTTTCTTTCTTCTTCTTCTTCTTTCTTTCTTCTTCTTTCTTCTATCTTCTTCCTTTCTTTCTTCTTTCTTTCTTATTCTTTCTTTCTTTCTTTCTTTCTCTCTTCTTTCTTCCTTCTTCTTTCTTCTTTCTTTCTTCCTTTTTTCTTCTTTCTTTCTTCTTTCTTTCTTTCTTCTTTCTTCTTTCTTTCTTTCTTCTTTCTTTCTTACTTCCTTCCTACTTCTTTCTCTCTTCTTTCTTTCTTCTTTCTTTCTTTCTTCTTTCTTTCTTCTTTCTTTCTTTTTCTTCTTTCTTCTTTCTTCTTTCTTCTTTCTTCTTTCTTCTTTCTTCTTTCTTCTTTCTTCTTTCTTCTTTCTTCTTCTTCTTCTTTCTTTCTTCTTTCTTTCTTCTGAATTTCTTCTTTCTTTCTTCTTTCTTCCTGTCTTCTTTCTTTCTTTCTTCTTCCTTTCTTTTTTCTTTCTTCTTCCCTCTTTCTTTTTTCTCTTTTATTCTTCTTTCTTCTATCTTTCTTCTTTCTTTCTTCTTCCTTTCTTCTTTCTTTTTTCTTTCCGTCTTCTTTCTTTCTTCTTTCTTTCTTTCTTTTTTCTTACTTCTTTATTTCTTACTTCTTTCTTTCTTTTTTCTTTCTTCTTATTTCTTTCTTCTCTCTTTCTTTCTTCTTTCTTTCTTTATTCTTTCTTTCTTCTTTCTTTCTTTCTTCTTTCTTCTTCTTTCTTTCTTCTTCCTTTCTTCTTTCTTTCTTTCTTCTTTCTTTCTTCTTTCTTTCTTTCTTCTTTCTTTCTTCTTCCTTTCTTCTTTCTTTCTTCTTTATTTCATCTTTCTTCCTTTCTTCATTCTTTCTTTCTTTTTTCTTACTTCTTTCTTCTTTCTTCCTTCATTCTTTCTTCTTTCTTTCTTCTTCTTTCTTTCTTTCCTCTTTCTTTTTTCTTTCTTTCTTCTTTCTTTCTTATTTCTTTCTTCTTTCTTACTTCTTTCTTTCTTTCTTCTTTCTTTCTTCTTTCTCTCTTCTTTCTCTCTTCTTTTTACTTCTTTCTTTCTTTCTTTCTTCTTTCTTTCTTTTTTCTCTCTTCTTTCTTTCTTTTTTCTTACTTCTTTCTTTCTTCTTTCTTTCTTCTTTCTTTCTTTCTTCTTTCGTTCTTCTTTCTTTCTTCTTTCTTCTTTCTTCAGTCTTTCTTATTTCTTTCTTTCTTCTTTCTTCTTTCTTTCTTCTTTCTTTCTTCTTTCTTTCTTTCTTTTTTCTTACTTCTTTCTTTCTTTCTTCTTTCTTTCTTACTTCTTTCTTAGCTCTTTGTTTCTTCTTCCTTTCTTTTTTCTTTCTTTCTTCTTTCTTTCTTCTCTCTTTCCTTCTTCTTCCTTTCTCTCTTCTTTCTTTCTTCTTTGAATTTTTCGTTCTTCTTTATTTCTTCCTTCTTTCTTTCTTTCTTTACCTCTTCTTTCTTACTTCTTTCTTTCTTCTTTCTTTCTTTCTCTTTCTTTCTTTTTTCTTTCTTACTTCTTTCTTTCTTTCTTCTTTCTTTCTTACTTCTTTCTTAGCTCTTTGTTTCTTCTTCCTTCTTCTTTCTTTTTTCTTCTTTCTTTCTTCTTTCTTTTTCTTTCTTTCTTTCTTCTTTCTGTCTTCTTTCTTTCTTTCTTCTTTCTTTCTTCTTTCTTTCTTCTTTCTTTCTTCTTTCTTTCTACTTTATTTCTTTCTTCTTTCTTTCTTTCTTCTTTCTTTCTTTCTTCTTTCTTCTTTCTCTCTTCTTTCTTCTTTCTTTATTCTTTCTTCTTTCTTTCTTCTCTCTTTCTTTCTTCTTACTTTCTTTCTTCTTTCTTAGTTCTCTCTTTCTTTCTTTCTTTCTTTCTTCTTTCTTTTCTTTCTTTCTTTCTTCGTTCTTCTTCTTTCTATTCTTTCTTCTTCTTTCTTTCTTCTTTCTTTCTTCTTTCTTCTTTCTTCTTTCTTTCTTCTTTCTTCTTCTTCTTCTTCTTTCTCTCTTTCTTCTTTCTTGTCTTCTTCTTTCTTTCTTTCTTTCTTTCTTTCTTTCTTTCTTTCTCTCTTCTTTCCTTCTTCTTTCTTTCTTCTTTCTTTCGTTCTTCTTTCTTCTTTTTCTTTCTTCTTCCTTTCTTCTTCTTACTTCTTTCTTTCTTCTTTCTTTCTTTCTTCTTTCTTTCTTCTTTCTTTCGTCTTTCTTTCTTTCTTCTTTCTTTCTTCTTTCTTCTTTCTTCTTTCTTTCTTCTTCCTTTCTTCTATCTTTCTTCTTTTTTTTCTTCTTTCTTCTTTCTTATTTCTTTCTTACCTCTTTCTTTCTTTCTTCCTTCTTACTTCTTTCTATCTTCTTTCTTTTTCTTTCTGTCTTCTTTCTTTCTTCTTTCTACTTTTTTCTTTCTTTCTTCTTTATTTTCTTTCTTTCTTTTTCTTTCCTTCTTACTTCTTTCGTTCTTTTTCTTTCTTCTTCTTTCTTTCTTCTCTCTTTCTTCTTCTTTCTTTCTTTCTTATTTCTTTCCTCTTTCTCTCTTCTTCCTTTCTACTTTCTTTCTTCTTTCCTTCTTCTTTCTTTCTTCCTTCTTTCTTTCTTACTTCTTTCTTTCTTCTTTCTTCTTTATTTCTTCTTTCTTTCTTCTTTCTTCTTTATTCTTCATTCTTCTTCATTTCTTCTTTCTTTCTTCTTTATTCTTTCTTCTTTCTTCTTTCGTTCTTCTTTCTTTTTTCGTTCTTCTTCTTTCTTTCTTCTTTCTTTCTTTCTTTCTTCTTTCTTTCTTCTTTCTTTCTTCTTTCTTTCTCTCTTCATTGTTTCTTTCTTCTTTCTTTCTTCTTTCTTACTACTTTCTTACTTCTTTCTCCTTTCTTTCTCTTTCTTTCTTACTTCTTTCTTACTTCTTTCCTTCTTCTTTCATTCTTCCTACTTACTTCTTCCTTTCTTCTTTCTTCCTTCATTCTTTCTTCTTTCTTTCTTTCTTCTTTCTTTCTTTCCTCTTTCTTTTTCTTTCTTTCTTCTTTCTTTCTTATTTCTTTCTTCTTTCTTACTTCTTTCTTTCTTTCTTCTTTCTTTCTTCTTTCTCTCTTCTTTCTCTCTTCTTTTTTCTTCTTTCTTTCTTTTTTCTCTCTTCTTTTTTCTTTTTCTTACTTCTTTCTTTCTTCTTTCTTTCTCTTCCTTTCTTCCTTCTTTCTTTCTTTCTTTCTTCTTTCTTTCTTTCTTATTTCTTTCTTCTTCATTCTTCTCTTTCTTCTTCTTTCTTCTTCTTTCTCTCTTCTTCTTCTTTCTTCTTCTTTCTTCTCTTCTTTCTTCTTCTTTCTTTCTTCTTTCTTCTTTCTTTCTTTCTTTCTTTCTTTCTTTCTTCTTTCTTCTTCTTTCTTTCTTATTTCTTTCTTCTTTCTTCTTTCTTCTTTCTTTCTTCTTTCTTCTTTCTTTCTTATTTCTTTATTTCTTCTTTCTTCTTCTTTCTTTCTTTCTTCTTCTACTTTCTTCTTTCTTATTTCTTCTTACTTTCGTTCTTCTTTCTTTCTTCTTTCTTTCTTCTTTCTTTCTTCTTCTTTCTTTCTTCTTTCTTTCTTCTTTCTCTCTTTCTTCTTTCTTTCCTTCTTCTTTCTTTCTTTCTTTCTTTCTCTCTTCTTTCTTTCTTCTATCTTTCTACTTTCTTCGTTCTTCTTTCTTTCTTTTTCTTTCTTCTTTCTTTCTTCTTTCTTACTTCTTCTTTCTTCTTTCTTCTTTTTCTTTCTTTCTTCTTTCTTCTTCTTCTTTCTTTCTTCTTTCTTCTTATTCTTTCTTCTTTCTTTCTTTCCTCTTTCTTTCTACCTCTTTCTTTCTTTCTTCCTTCTTACTTCTTTCTATCTTCTTTCTTTTTTCTTTCTGTCTTCTTTCTTTCTTCTTTCTACTTTTTCTTCTTTCTTCTTCTTTTCTTTCTTTCTTCTTTTTCTTTCCTTCTTAGTTCTTTCTTTCTTTTTCTTTCTTTCTTCAGTCTTTCTTCTTTCTTCTTTCCTCTTCTTACTTCTTTCTCTCTTCTTCTTTCTATTTCTTCTTCTTTCTTTCTTCTTCTTCTTTCTTCTTTCTTTCTTTCTTCTTTCTTCTTTCTTTCTTCTCTCTTCTTTCTTCTTACTTTCTTTCTTCTTTCTTAGTTCTCTTCTTTCTTTCTTCTTTCTTCTTTCTTCTTTCTTTCTTTCTTCTTTCTTTCTTTCTTCTTTCTTTCTCGTTCTTCTTTCTTCTTATTTCTTTCTTTCTTCTTTCTTTCTTTCTTCTTCTTCTTTCTTCTTTCTTCTTTCTTCTTCCTTCTTCTTCTCTCTTTCTTCTTTCTTTCTTCTTTCTTTCTTCTCTTTCTTCTTTCTTTCTTCTCTCTTCTTCTTTCTTTCTTCTCTTCTTCATTCTTCTTTCTTCTTTTTCTTCTCTTCTTTCTTCTTTCTTACTTCTTTCTTTCTTCTTTCTTTCTTTCTTTCTTTCTTCTTTCTTCTTCTTTCTTTTCTTCTTTCTTTCTTCTTTCTTTCTTTTCTTCTCTTTCTTCTTCCTTTCTTCTATCTTTCTTCTTTTTTTCTTCTTTCTTTCTTCTTATTTCTTTCTTACCTCTTTCTTTCTTTCTTCTTCTTACTTCTTTCTATCTTCTTTCTTTTTTCTTCTGTCTTCTTTCTTTCTTCTTTCTACTTTTTTCTTTTTTCTTCTTTATTTTTCTTCTTTCTTTTTCTTCCTTCTTAATTCTTTCTTTCTTTTTCTTTCTTCTTCTTTCTTTCTTCTCTCTTTCTTTCTTCTTTCTTCTTTCTTATTTCTTTCTTCTTTCTCTCTTCTTCCTTTCTACTTTCTTTCTTCTTTCCTTCTTCTTCTTTCTTCCTTCTTTCTTTCTTACTTCTTTCTTTCTTCTTCTTCTTTATTCTTCTTTCTTTCTTCTTTCTTCTTTATTTCTTCATTCTTCTTCATTTCTTCTTTCTTTCTTCTTTCTTCTTTCTTCTTTCTTCTTTCGTTCTTCTTTCTTTTTTTCGTTCTTTCTTCTTTCTTTCTTCTTTCTTTCTTTCTTTCTTCTTTCTTTCTTCTTCTTTCTTCTTTCTTAGTACTTTCTTACTTCTTTCTTCCTTTCTTTCTTCTTTCTTTCTACTTCTTTCTTACTTCTTTCCTTCTTCTTTCATTCTTCCTACTTACTTCTTCCTTTCTTCTTTCTTCCTTCATTCTTTCTTCTTTCTTTCTTTCTTCTTTCTTTCTTTCCTCTTTCTTTTTTCTTTCTTTCTTCTTCTTTCTTATTTCTTTCTTCTTTCTTACTTCTTTCTTTCTTTCTTCTTTCTCTCTTCTTTCTCTCTTCTTTTTTACTTCTTTCTTTCTTTTTTCTCTCTTCTTTTTTCTTTTTTCTTACTTCTTTCTTTCTTCTTTCTTTCTTCTTTCTTCTTTCTTCTTTCGTTCTTCTTTCTTTCTTCTTCCTTTCTTCCTTCTTTCTTTCTTTCTTTCTTCTTTCTTTCTTCTATTTCTTTCTTCTTTCATTCTTTCTTCTTTCTTTCTTCTTTCTTTCTTCTTT